>NW_022589775.1:3044936-3062679 GCF_004348235.1 Phoca vitulina | reverse complement strand
GGGGGAGTGGGAGAGGGAGAAGCAGGCTTCCCGCTGAGCAGAGAGCCTGATGTGGGGCTTGATCCCAGGACCCTGGGACCATGACCTGAGCCAAAGGCAGACGCTTAATGACTGAGCCACCCAGGCACCCCTGCATATGTTTAACATGGGAAAACTAAGTAGGTCATCACACTGTGGTCCTTGATACTACAAAAGTAGTTTAATGGTTCTCCCAAAGGAAAAAAATATATCACTGCAATAAGTTATAATAATAATTAAAATCCACTAAGTGATTATTGTGTACTAGGCCTTGTGCTCACTGCTCTGTATCTATTAACTCATTTACTTTTCAGACTTGGGAAGTTACTGTTTGTTACTGGCCCCATTTTACTGATAACAAAAATGAAGCACAGAGAAGTTAATTAACTGTCCATGGTTCATACACCTGCTAAGTGGGAAGGACAGATTTTAAAGCGAGGTTGACTGGTGTGGTTTGCGTGTTCCTAATCAGTGTACTATGTGTCCTTTCTGTGCTTAAAATATGCACAAGACAAATATATTTTGTAGCCTTAGAAGACAGAAAAGAATGAATCCCAGCATGATGGAAAGCCTGTCTGGAATAGATCAGGTTTTATTGAAAGGAGCTGATGGATAACAAAATGGTAAATAATAAGAAACATCCTTGAGATGAAAAAACTCAGGCCAGTAGTAAAAGAAAAGATCAGGTAGATATCAGAAATACTGTGGTGAGAAGATTGATGTCTATATATATATAGACATTATTTTATATATATATATATATATATGATGTCTATTATATATATATATATATAATGTCTGTAATAGGTAGCTAAAATTATAGCCTTTATACCACCTCATCCTTAAATATGAGTGGGAAAAATTATTAGATCTGTCCTCAAATATCAAAATAACCTAATATTAAAATAGTGACCCCAGTGGAGAGAAAGAGACTGAGAATTATTTACATTGAAGGAATTGGCTCACATGATTGGCTCACATGATTATAGGAATTGTCAAATCCAAAATCTGTAGGGCAAGCCAGCAGGTTAGAAATTCAGGTAAGAGTTGATAGTACATTCTTTTTTCCCCCAGCTTTATTGAGATATAATTGACATATAACATTATGTAAATCTAAGGTGTACAACATGATGATTTGATATAGGTATATATTGCAAAACGATTACCATAATAAGGTTAGTTAACAAATCCATCACCTCATATAATTATCACTTTAGGTTTTTTGTAATGAAAACACTTAAGATTTCCTCTCTAAGCAACTTTCAGGTATAAAATACAATCTTATTCATCAACTTATACATTAAATCTCCAGAACTTATTCATCTTATAATTGGAATTTTGTAGCCCTTGACCAGCATCTCCTTATTCTGCCTCTACTTTCCCCCACCCCCACCTCTGGCATTTGAACATGATATCAAAATTTAAAAGCACAAGGATGTCCTTAAAATGGAGTGGAAAAACAAAGGAAGGCAAAGCATCAAAGATGGTTCTATATTCAGCTGCATATAAAGTTCACTGCATATGATAATTTGTTGCTTTTCTTCTTTTATCTCTGTTCCACTATGTGCTTGATATATTCTTAATGTCTTAGAACTAGATCCTCTATATCTAGGGTTTTTTTTTCCAATTTCAACTTATTTTCTAGAGAAGCATTTCAACTCACAACTCGAGCAATATAGACCTATGTTTCATTTGTTTTGGTTAACACAATGTACTTTTTTCTTTACTCCTCCAGTACAATGGCTTGACTTGTAAGTATATAACATGGCTGGCAGGGAGAATACCCAGTGACATCATCCTCAAAGATCCCGAGAGCCATATATTATCTCTTCCCAATTGAAAACACTTTGTCATGCCAGATACGGACTGAGTGTGCTGTGCTTCCCAAGTTTGATTTTATATTTTCTGAGAGTCAAGTTCATCGGTGGTTAGATTCTGATAGCAGAGCTTCTTGTATTCCCATGTGGCATTGTATAGACATCATAGACTTGCAGTGTGTTCAAATGGACACAACTGACTCATTTGTTTTTGTTCAATGATAAAGACAGTATAAGTAAAGAAACCTTTTCCAAGTGCTTAAATACTAGGAATACACAGCATGAAGTTGTTCTGCTCAGTTTTCTTGTATCTGCAATTTGGTAAGAGAGAAATTAGATAATTAAATATACTAAACTCACTGGATATACATTTTTATTCATTTAAGACAAGGTAAATTTTCTGAGATTTCAGAATGAATCCTAGGAATGACACAGTAAACAATCAAAAGCCGAAATTCCTCTTATTGAAAAGAATGGTAGACTGAGCATTTAGAATTTAATAAAACAGGATGTGTATCAACTGACCCTAAGGCCCATTCTAAATGTAAAACATAATAATCTTTGACTTATTGACTATTTCTCTCTGTTATCACTGAGCCAATGATTTTAATTGAGCCACAGATTGTTTTCACTAATTTAAAAGTTTTATGCATAATCTGTGTGTGCATGCTAGTCAAATATATCCAAACAACAAGGACAATATTGTTTACCTCTTTTTTTTTTTAACATTCTGATGATTTCTTGTGAATAACCAAATACTATTTCATCATTCCCAAATATATGAATAGTACTGGAAATTTTTAAAGGAATCACTATAGTGGAAAAAATCTCCCTTGAGGTCTCATCCATGCCTCTTTTTTGCCTGGATTACTTCCTCTTAAATAGATACCTATCATCTATTCTTGCAATTTGGCCACGTTCTCTCATGCTGTCTGAGTGATGTTTTTAAGGTGGAAATCTGATCATGTGACAATTTTAGCAAAATTCTTTTATGGCTTTTCATGACTTTCAGGATAAAAATTGAAATTTCTAAGACTCTATACATGTTCAGATTCCTGCCCAAGTCTGTAGCTTTAAATTAGCACACTCTTTCACCTTCATCTCTGAATTTCCAGGAAAACTGGCCTCTACTCCATGCTCTTCCACAGTTCATTTATATTAAACCTTTAAATTTTGACTCAAATGTCACTTACCCAAGAAAGCTCTTTCTGGCTCATTAGATTAAGTCAGGACCCTCCATTTTGTGCCATTAATTTTTACCTGCATATCATTTATCAAGTTGTGATTTCATTTTTTTTAAGTTATTGATCAAGATCTAGTCATCTCAGTGAACTGTAGTTCCATGAGGGTAAGGACTCCTCTAAGTCCTGTATCCCAAGCACTAAGCACATTGACTGTCACATATAAAGCAGCTAATAAAAATTAATGGAATCCATGCGCCTGAAGAATATGAGATTTGGGGATTCCAAGTGACTCACCCAAGTTTAATAGCTGGTAGGTAGTGGAACCAGGAATTATATCCAGCACTACCTGACTAAATTCCTAAGCTAGTTAATGTGTGATTGCACCTCAAACACTAATTGGTCATGATGTCTTTCTTTTAAAATGCTTTGGCATGGACATAGTGATTTTTATCTGTGCTCATTAATTTAAACTTTAATGCTAGAATAATCAGTTGTCTAATTGGGGATTCCCAATCTAAGAATGGTCAGTAAGTATTATGCCAGAAACTCAACACACATGAAGCTTCAGCTGTTATATCCACATTAATACTTCATGTTTTACTGATTAACAGGTAGAACATTAAAAAAAAAAAGTTTTTATTGAAAATTAAAAAAAAATTCAAGCTATGTGTTTTGGCTAAAATATTTTATTTTTTTAAAGATTTTATTTATTGATTTGAGAGAGAAAGAGAGCAAAGCAGGCTCCCCACTGGATCCCAGGACCCTGGGATCATGACCTTAGCCGAAGGCAGATGTTTAACCAACTGAGCCACCCAGGGTGCGCAATGGATAAAATATTTTAAAGGCATTTTCTCCTCTTGTATGAACAGGGTATCAAACTCCAGTGAAGCATATAGCTGCAAAATTAGGGTTATATCTCTAAGTTCTTGTACCCACACTATTGATTTATGAGGATTTCTGGATTCCTGATGCAGAGAATAAGGCTAATAAAGTATTGCCTCAAGTGAACCTTTAGTGTAAGAATGCAGTAAGTGCCTATAGAAAAACAAAGACTTGTAATTTCACAGAGCTCACAGAACAGGTATTCTGAACTAGTTTGCGTATTAGTCTTTGCATGGGGCAAAACATGGTCTTAAAGGTGCTTTCCTTATAACTTTCTAGCAAGGTTGTACCAATTTCTAACTCTCTAATCTCCAAAGTCTTTGGGGGCTATCTTCCAAATAAAGCTTCAGAGATGTGCACGAACAAATGGACTCAGATAAATTAACCTACAGTGTTAAAACCTTTGAGTTAATGGATAATACAGTCAACCAATATAGGTCTTCATAAAGCAAAAATGAATTGGTAAGAGATATTTAGGGTCTGTTAAATTTTATTTTGGAAATCTCTCTGAGAGCGTCTTGAATTAGGCATATGTACACAGACTAATAACTGAAGAGCTCTATGTTGAAGATTTGGAGAGCCTTAGTAAACAAGGCAGAAGGTACTAGAAATTTCCAGGTAAACTGTTATTAGTAAGAAAAATAATGGTGAGGAAATTCCAATAAGATGGTTATTTTCCCAAAGTTTAAAGACCACATTCCATGTTTATAATGAAAGCACTTTAAAATGTGTAAGGCATTTTCAAAGTACTTAATAAATATTGTCAATGAATAAATGAATGAACCAATTTGGCAACAATTGAGAGAGAAATAATTGATCTTTATTATTAAATAGAAAAGTTGGCTGGAAAGTGTGCGGGTAAGGATTCATTCTGATGATATTATATTGCTTTGATTATAAAAAGTCTTGATTTTGTGCAGCAACAAACACTTTTTAAAACTTCTCATTTGTATTTAATAGTTTAGTTGCACTGTTATAATATTTCATTTCCTGGTTCAAGTATATTTGTAAGTACTTGTTATATTTTAAATTGAGCAAATGTTCCTCCTCTGCATTTATTGCCCCAAGACAGAGTTCATGTGAGAAATGACATTTCAGTTCAGAAATCCTAAATGAAAACAAAAAATCCATGCATATATTATTTCAACAATGAAAAGTCATTAACTTAAATTGTTGTGTATATTTCTTCCTAGATAGGCATTTTTATTTTATTAATATAACTAAATAGAGATATATTTCTGATCTAGATAGTCAAAAATGTAAACGTCTAAAAAGAAAAAAATACAAAAAGTTCAAGCTGTTATTTTAATTTTCATGTTATTAAAAGAAAAATTTGTATTTAAGCATCCAAATTACCTCTGGACAGAAAATTACACTTGGGGGCGCCTGGGTAGCTCAGTAGGCTGAGCCTCTGACTCTTGATTTCAGCTCAGGTCTTGATCTCAGGGTTTTGAGATTGACCCCTATTTTGGGCTCCTAGCTCAGCTGGGAGTCTGTTTCTCTCCTTCTCTCTCTGCCTTGTCCCCCACCATTCTCATGCACCTGAGCTCTCTCTCTCAGAAAAATAAATAGATAAATCTTAAAAAAAAAAAAAAGGAAAGAAAAGAAAATTACCTTTTGTAATTTTCTGTAGGCAGAGTGTTTATACCATTACCAAAGTAAAGTGGGTTCACAGATCTAGAATACAGGTGAGAAACGTTTCAATTTCTGTCAATTGGTCATGGACCTAAATCAAAGTATTTAATTATTAGTATACTAGCGTATCTCAGTATAAGTCAATCCCACCTAAAAGGTTGTTCTGTTGCATGAGTCTCAAAGTTTACATTATTCCGATTAAGCCTAAGATAACAAGTTAAATTTAGTATGTTCCTTAAAGTATTGAGGAAATTATGATATTATTTTGCTCAACCCCTAGATTGTATGATTTTAAGGAACTACAATTAACATATATAGCTTAAAGAAAAGATATTTCAATTTTAATTTCAACTGCAGTGTGTCTATAATCAGTACTATTATTATTTGTTCCAGTGTTAATATTTTACTTAGATGTACCCAGCATTGTGCTAGGAGACAGGAGAAAAAAAAGTGAATAAGGAAACAGGAGGAAAAAAAGTGAATAAAAAGAAATATTTGATTTTTTCCCTCAAGGAAGTTATACATGCAAGTAAGTACCTTTAGTAAACTGAGTTCTGCGTGACTTTAAATACAAAGCTTATATTATATATATAATATATATATTAAGATTTTATTTATTTATTTGAGAGAGAAAGAGAGAGAGTGGCAGAGGGAGAGAGAGCATGAGTGAGGGAAGGAGAGAGAGAGGGAGAAGCAGACTCCTCACTGAGCAGGGAGCCCAAAGCGGGGCTCGATCCCAGGACCTTGGGATCATGGCCTGAACTGAAGGCAGATGCTTAACCAACTGAGCCACCCAGGCGCCCCCAAAGCTTGTACATTTTAATTTCTCATAATTGGAAAACCACACTCCAATGGGTTGTATAGTTTTAAGCAGCTTGATGCCCAAATTGAATCAATATTTTAATGTCTGATCAAAAACAACACTTAATTTTTAAAATATTGTTGAATAATTTTGGTTCATGAAAGGTTGAATTGTTCTGGTTACCTATTGTTGTGTAGCAAATTACCCCTTAGCTAAATAAATGGAATTATGTTTAGCAGATTGTGTGGGTCAGGGATTCACCCAAGGGAGACCAAATGTGGCTTCATTTGCTCCGTGATTGGGTTTTAACATGGAAGACTGAACTATGTGGGTATGGTTCAAACAGCTGGAGGCAGATTGATCTGGAGGCCTTTTCACGCACATGCTAACTGCTTGGGCTGGAACTCTTTGAAGGTTGGGCTCATCTGGGGTTTTCTGCCATAGCACTGATACTTGGTCTTCCTTTATGGGCTTCCTCTCAGCCTCAAGATACTTGGATTTTTTATATTAATGGTCCCAGGCTTAAAGAGCAAATGTGCCAGTAAATAAGACAGCCGAATGGCCTTTAACTACCTAGCCTTGGAAGCCACAGAGAATCACCTCAGCCACGCTTTATTGGTTGAAGTTTTACAAGCCAGGTTCAAGGGGAGAGCATATAGATCCCACCTCTAGATAGGAAGGGTGTCAATTTCTTGCCATGATGCAAAACACACACACCTGTTCTATGCTACACTTTCTGAAAATCTCATTTGTGAAATGGATTAGCCTTCCAGGGCTATATATTTTCACTGTGGTGTGTGTTTGTGCTGTTTGTGCATGAGCTATTTTTGTCAAAGTTGAAAAATTTTTACTTTCTCTTGACATCTTTGGCATTTGTGCAGCAAAAATAAACAGCCAGATAAATTAATCTACATCAGTTCACCTGGCATAAAGTTGTTTTGGGAGCTGTCTACAAGGATGGAATGATCGTAGTGGTTATTTGAGTTTAAATGTCAGTTTGGGGAGGCACCTGGGTGACTCAGATAGATAGCGTCTGCCTTTGGCTCAGGTCATGATCCCAGGGATCCCTGCATCAGGCTCCCTGCTCAGCAGGGAGCCTGATTCTCCCTCTCCCCCCCTGCTCGTGCTCTCTCTTGCTATCTCGGTCACTATCTCTGTCTCTCTCTCTCAAATAAATAAATAAAATCTTTAAAAAAATAGATATCAGCTTGGACAATAACTTGGAAAAGTTATTCAACTTCTTTGTTCTTCAATTGCCTCACCACTAAATTGGAGAACAAATTAATCCTAAGCACAGGGTTGCTGTGAGAATCAAATGTGATAGTATAAATATAAGCACTTAGTATAGCACCTTGTACTTGAGAAAAATACAATAAAAGAGAATATTTCCTTGGTTCTAACGATATGATTCCCTTAGCAAGAGGAATTCTGGTAGTGAGCATAGACATTGACCTGAATGCCGCCAACTTTGCACATTCTCTCTTCAGATTTCGAAGAAAGATATCCATGCAGACAAGAGCCCACTGAAAAAATCCGTTTTCTCACCCCAAAAGTCAATTCGACTTTTACTTGAAATCGAACGAATTCCAGTATCATTGAGAACCAAGTCTGGAGTTCTAGAAAGTCTTAGCTATTGGCTCTACTGAAAGTGTGATTTTTACACGTTCGCTTTTCATTTGGCTCTGTGGTTGAGCCTTGCTAAGCCAAACGGGCTTTTAATTTACATTTGGCCTATGTGCATCAGTGGCAAAGCATTTTCTTTATAATAGTTAGAATTTTGTAAAGTCTTCACTCCAAATATTCGGTTGGTCAAAGTTTACAGGGTGAATTTATCAAGTGTAAATCAGCCAGGTTGAGACTGTGCATGCCCGGTGGGCACAGGTGAAAAAGACTCCACAAATAGGCTGGCATGGCTAGCCACAGGGAGCTGTCTTAGGGAACTCAAATTTTTGAAGTCGTGAATCACACCTATAATCACAAAGTGACTTACACTACTCTTTGGCATCATTAAAGTCTTTAATACCATCTGGAAAGGAAAGGAGCAAAAGGTTTCCTAGTAGGTGGCTTATAAAACTCTTAAGATATTTAGTGATTACATGTAATGTTTCAAATATTCAAGGCACTTTTAAAGGAGCTATTTGAAGCACTCCAAATGATTACCTCTCCTAATTCACCAAGCACTTGCAAGATTTGACTTTTAACAAGCAAGACTGGTTTTGATTTATGAAGTGCAAAAAGGCACCTGAAAAAAAAATCTACTTGAAATTTTGCTTCTTTTTAAAAGACTGAAAGACGGTTTTGTAAAAAAATAAAATAAAATAAAAATAAAAAACATAAATTCTCTTGTGCTAATATTTTACATGCCAAGTAGAGCCTGGAGCTCATTTTTACAGCTGTTTTATGAGACTTTAAAATAGTGATTTATAATGGAAAGAGTGACACAATCTTAATTATAACATGATGTACCAGGTATTATAATGAGCAAAGATATTTTTCTCAAACATGTACAGCATGAAACCTTTGCTGGAAGGCTGGTAGTGTGTTCATTATGATTATAATTCTTAATTATGCCTAGATCCCCACCTACAGAGTTTCTCTTCTTAATAATTGTTATTATCCCTTTTCTTTTCCTCAGTAATAAAAATGCTATAGCACAATATTCCTGGAAAAATAAGATTTCTAGTTTCGCTACAACATTATAGCAAAATATTATTAGTCAGCACAACATGCAAAATTCAACAATTACACCATGGCAGGTATTTTATGATTTTATTTAACAGTTATGATTTCATCTACCAGTATTAGGCTCTGAGGAAGCAATAGTATACCCTCTCTAAAAACAGACATTGGTCATCTAACAGAGGTTTGCTGCAGGGAGCATAAAGGCTCTGAGAAGTCTTAATTTCTGAGACCCTGACGAGTATGGGGAGGGGAGGGCGGCCTGGGAAGGGCCCCTGGTTCTTGAAGTAGAAGTGGATGCCCTTTGGCCAATCTACTTCTCCAGACTCAGGAACAGAAAAAGCAAACTTGTCATATGGTCAATGCTTACAGAGTGTGTGTGCGTGTGTGTGTGCGTGTGTATGTGTGTGTGTGTGTGTGTGTGTGTGTGTATGCATGTATGTGTCTGTGTGCACACACATAAGCATGTAATTTGCACTGGGCTCGAGAGTGTGCAGGTGTCTTAGTAAATAGAACAAAGATTAGTAAGCAGAAATAAATAGTAAATAAAAATTGCTAGTAAATAGGAAAATCTTAGTAAATAAAAAAATATATTGTTAGAGTGAATGATAGTGAAGAGGTTTTAATAATTATGAATCAGCAGTACAAACTTCCATGAAATATAAATAATTATAAATAATATAGTTAATGTAATAGTAATACACGTCTTAATAATGTGATCCTTTGTTTTTTTAGTTTAAGAAGATACTGTATCCCCTTGCCTTTAATTCCTAAACTAGAAATAATTCGAGGGAACATTTTGGTGTGACAGTGGTACTTGTTCATCTATCTGTGGTATTTGTTATTCTACAGAGTAAATCACTGAACGACAACATTATTTGTAAGTAATAGTATAATTCCCTTTGTGTATCATCCAGAAATATAAAATATGGTGGCACTTAATATTAATAAAGCAAACATTTAACAAAACAGAGGAATGCTTTTATATGCAAAACTCCATCAGAAGCTTATTCAGGAAAATGGTAACAAATCTCACAGATATTTTATTACTCAGTTTGGAGAGCAACACTAATTGACAATGATTCTAATGCTTTATTTTTTTTTTAAGATTTTTATTTATTCATGAGAGACAGAGAGAGAGAGAGAGAGGCAGAGGCAGAGGGAGAAACAGGCTCCCCGCTGAGCAGGGAGCCCGATGCGGGACTCGATCCCAGGACTCTGGGATCATGACCTGAGCCAAAGGCAGATGCTTAACCATCTGAGCCACTCAGGTGCCCAGACAATGATTCTAATGCTTTAGGTCATTTTGTAGACCATATCTAAGTTCCCTACCCACATTATTTAAATGTAGCTCAAAGCAATTATAGTGGGTTGCATAATAAAAATATAAAAATATTTGTATAATGCATCTTATTGTTAAAGCTACCAGCAAAACAATGGTTATATTATGGGTAGTTTGGACAAAACTGGTTTGTAAGGGGAATGCCCCCTAATTTAGTCATGCCTAGAGAAATGTGGGCAAATCAAATAGTTTTCCTGAACAATTTGTAATTCACAGAGTAGATTTTTAATTACTGATTAGGATCAGGGAATTACAAAGACTAGTTCAAATCATAGGAAAATTTAGAAGGAAAAAATGTCACCAACTTATTATAAACAGTGTGTGGTTAGTCATGGTTTGTATTTTTCCATGGCCTTCCTACCCACTGGTCTTCTGCACTTTCCTTGTGAACACTTATATTGTGGTGCCCTTTTGTTATTTTTAAGCAATGCACTGTAAATGTCTAATATGCACCCGTATTGGTGAGAGACAATGAGGATACAAAAATGAAAGAAAAACTAGGCTACATCTCTGACATCAAGAGCTCAGAATACACTGGCATTTCTCTTGAAACATGCTGCAACAACAGTAAGAAAAAACTTAATCATTAGTAAAATTAAAAAAAAAATGATCAATAAACTTCCACCTATGAAATGTTAAGTAGAATGATTAATACCAGGCCAGTTTTGTGTCCTTGTCTTGTGACTGAGGACAGCGATTTATTTTTGTCTCTCACATCCTGTGGGTTGGGTGGATTCAGATGGGCTTTCTCCCTTCCAAGGGCATGCTGTCATGTGGCTGATGTCATAGGGCAGCCGGAGCTGGGGTGAAATGTTCAGGATGGCACCCTCACCTGTGGGCTTTGGCTGGGAGGTTAGCTGGAACTATTGACCAGAGTGTACATGTAGTTTCTCCACATCACCTAGACTTCTCACGCTGTGGCGGCTAAGTTCTAAGAGCTGCTATTCCAACAGCTTCCAGTCTCTTACAGCCTGGACTGGCACAGTTTTCCCTCTCTTATATTCTCTTAGGGAGCTTCTCAGATTCAAGAGGGGACGTGGACCCCTTTCTCTCCATGGGAGGAAAGTGAAAAGATTTGTGACCATTTCTAATCTGCCACAGACTGCATCACACATTTTCTGTCAGAAATTGAGACGCTCCCTTCCACTGCTCTTCCAGCCACCCGTGTTCCACGCGGGCTCCGACTAGTTTTGCTCAGGCACAGGCTGATAGTATCTCGCTGTGCATCTCTCCCTTCCTGCCCTGGGCATTTCTGGCACTATTTTGTGGAAGGCCCCTGGCAACCCAGTCAGCATAAACCCATGTGTAACATGGACGTGTAGGAGAGTTAACACAGCAGCAAAATTCCTGTCAATGGGGGAGGGGAGTCAATAGACAAATGTTTCCCCCTTTCTTCTCCCCACGCAGATGGTTCTGAGATACACATCAGAGTGTCATGTGGGCTTGAACAACTTGTTGCTCCAAATGGTAGTGATAACGACCATGATGTGCTTATATACAAGCCAGAAATAAACAGTGAGTTCATGTACTGAAATAAGTGAGAGAGCAAGATACTGTAGGCTAAATTGTGTCTCCCCAAATTTTGTAAATTGAAACTCTTGCCCCCAGCATGACTATATTTGAAGTTAGGAAGTAATTAATGTTAAAAAAAAAAAGTCACAAGGTTAGTATCCTGATCCTGTATGATTCAAGTCCTTATAAAAAGAGACACCAGAGAACTCACTTTGTCTCTCCTTCCCCTGACATGTGAGGACACGGTGAGAAGGCAGCTATCTACAAGCCAGGAAGAGGCTCTCATCAGAGACCAAATCAACTGGCACCTTGATCCTGGACTTCCTAGCCCCCCGTGAGAAAGTCAATCTGTTGTTCAAGCCACCCAGTCTATGGTATTTTGTTACGGCACTCTGAGCAGACTAAGATATGTGAGTAGTAAACAGTCTTGTTTAAATAAATGGTTTGAATACATTCATCTTTAAATTAAAATGACCTATCTCCTATTCTATAAAGATAACTTTGTGAACTCTCTATAGGTTTGTGGGATGCACTGATACATTTCTAAAGCTGTTAGCTTTTGGAAATGGAGGATTTCAGTGTGACATAGGGACTTGATAATAAGTCACAATGTTTTGCAGAAATACAAACAACACTTTAAATATTTCTGTCACTGGCACCTGGGTGGCTCAGTCAGTTAAGCGTCTGACTCTTGATTTCGGCTCAGGTCATGATCTCAGGGTCGTGAGATCGAGTCCTGTGTCGGGCTCCCCACAGGGCATGGAGCCTGCTTAAGATTCTCTCTCTTCCTTTCCCTTTGCCCTCCCCCCTCTCTAAAAAAATAATTACTTTAACTAAAAAAAACCAAACATAAAACCCCAAAAACAACTGACTTGCATACAAGTGTTCACCTATTGTCCCCAGAGGAGTATACTATTTGGTTTTCATTCCCAACCATGACTGATGTATCTATCGGACAGCTACACTGATATCATGATTCTCAGCCTCTGATAAGGTGTTCTTTTCTTTTTTTTTTTTTTAAGAGAGAGAGAGAGCGTGGGGGAAGGGTCAGAGGGAGAGGGAGAATCTTAAGTAGGCTCCATGTCCAGCATGGGGCTTGATCTCATGACCCTGAGATCATGACCTGAGCTGAGATCAAGAGTCAGACGCTTAACTGACTGAGCCACCCAGGTGCCCCTCTTATAAGGTGTTCTAACATTTAATCATAAGACAAGATGAAATGAGTAAAATGACGAGCTCATTGCAACTATTCTTTAAAGTAAACATTACTCCTTCAGTAACTGAGAAAACACTTACTTGAATAGGTTCTTTCTGAGTATTTTATAGCACACTTTTGTTCTTAAAGCTTTTATACAGTCATGAAAAAAATATGTCCCTCAAATCCTAAGTAGAGTCACTACAGTAGTGCTTTACTGTGAAGTTTAATTATTTTCCAGTAGCATGTATGGCATAAATTGCTGGTCATTATGAGATGACAAAAGTTTACACAGTGAGGAAAAATGTAGGATATCCCACAATTTCAATTTCTTCCTTCCCACCTGAGGAATCCAACACTCATACTTTGGTCCAGAAGTATGACCAATGTCATAGTTAGTGAGAGAGGCGACTCAGGCATTTAAGGATTAAGACCAACAGTATTTACACTACATCATTTATTTCTTCTCCTTCCACTGGCTGGGTTTGGGTTTGGACTGTGTGTGTGTGTGTGTGTGTGTGTGTGTGTGTGTGTGTGTGTGTGTGAAATAACCATCGACAGAAGCAGCTCTATGTGGAATTCTCCTCATGGCTTTTCCTTAGCTTTGATCTACTTCATTTTACCTCTTGGTTGCCAAAATATCATATCAGGAAGAGTATGTACTACCATTTTCTTACATTATATTGAAATCCTTCTGTCTAGATTTTTGTGCCCTGTTTTTACAAGGAAAAATACATGAGAACAGGTACTACCACTACTTGAATAAAACACAGTTTAATATCCTCTATAGTTAATATCTATCTTGATATCTATTAAAAAGATAAAGTTTTTATATTTATTCAGTAGTTATAAGAGAAAGCAATTTTCTTAGTTAATTTGAATCTTGGAAAAATTAAATTTTTGTATAAAAACAGTGAATTTGTAAAATTGTTTTTGCAACTATATTATTTCTCTATCAAGAGTCCTTTTCTGAAAGATTTAGAAAACTATGATTTTTTCAAAAGAATCCAGTATACCATATTCTAAATGTAATAAATGTTTTGATGGTGGCTTGGTGGCGATGTTAGGCAGAAGAGTGAAGTTCTGTTGAACTCCTTAGTGTTAACTCAGGTTTCCTGAAGGTGTCTCAACGTTTTCACTTCTCCATTGGCTTTAGGAGACTTCAGTCAGGAAACCCTCAACACATCAGTGTACCCTCACCTGTCTCAGACATGCCAACCTAAACCCCAAACCATCTCCTTTAATTTTTATATTTTAAATTAAAAGACGTTTTAGCATATTATTAATTTACACCCAACCCTAAAAGCTGGAATGGGGGGGAATGTTTTAGATACTATCAACACTTCTTCTACCAATCAACTATTTCATTCATCATCAATTTTAATAGTTTCTATTTTATTTCAGATTCCAGGTTAAGGCTGGGCTAAAAATAGCACCACCACCATCAAAACCCAAGAAAACAGACCAGAAAAATGAATAAGCCAAATTAATCTCGATACAGGGATTGGTTGAAAATCTTTGAAAGAAGATGTACAAAGATCTTTAATAAGGCCTTAACAACAGAACTATTAGATATAATTTTTTTGTTCATATGTCACTTATATTTATCCAACATTTTTCAAGGAAAAAATTCCTAAAATAATCCTTATAATGAACCATAAAATAATAAGACCTTTAAGATACTTTAATTTATACTTACTAGTTCTTTCAAATTAAAAAAAAGTTCAGTGTTTATTGAAAGAGATTGCAGATTATGGCTTATCATGCAGTTACTAATTTGCACGTTAAGACTTCACATTTTAAATCTTTAATCTCCCAAGACTGGTAACTAACAACTGATAGTAATATTTAATGTACATTTAGATTGCCTGAGAGATGTTTAACTATGCTTCTTCTCAAGGTCCTCACCTCCTTGTTTATCTTTGTGTCTGAAGCAAGTCCTATTTTCCTTTTATTCAGTTGGGATCTAACATAACCTAACAATCTCTGGGGAGATAGGACAGAATCAAGGCTATCAAGAAGTTGTAAAAGCCATTGGGGAAACAGACACTATTGGGAAGAGAGTAAATATTTATACAAGAAAATAAATAAGAACCAAAATAACACAGTAGCCTACCTTAAAGTTGTGTCTATCTCATCCTAAGTGGGTAGGGTTTTCAGATCCTGGTTGAGAAGTTTCCTAAATGGTCCTTGAACAGACCACAGAACATTTCAAACCATATTATCTCCTCGGTGAGATAATGGTAGTGAAAAACATCTATTTGTAGTAAAAAATACCTTTCAAGCTGAAAATCAGAAATTTTCTTTCCATAGACTTTGGAAGATCATTTGTTCATTGATCTATTCAACAACAATACCATTATAAAGCATTTTAAAATGTATTTTTAGTATTGGATTTTCATATCCAATATTTATATGATAAAATAACACATAGATAAATTTTATCGTAAATAATTTTATGTGAAAAGAATTATTGAATTATTTTCAAGGTTTCATTTATTGATTCATTTGTTGACTGATACCATCAATATTAAAATGTTAAACATATAACCCTAAGCAGTTTTACCAAAATATGCTTACTTCCTATTTTACATCTATATAAGCATTGAATGAATTATCTTGACATTCTTGTGCTTGGACCACTTTAGTTAAAATATTTCAATTGTGCTCCCAATTTCAGTTACCACTAAATTTCCTGCCAAATCCTAAGACTCAAAATAATTTTGAGTAGCACTTTATTTATGAGCTAGTTCCACTTTTCTATTTCCAGTCTCATCTTCTTCCTCCCCATTTTCCCTCCCAGCGAAAGACTTTTAATTCTCACAACTATTTTTGTTTCCAGGCTGTTTCCAATTTTGGGCTGCTTATTCCCCACTAATGCACAGAATTAAACTGCTCAGTTCACAATGTAAGAGATTTTCCAAGATATGTCAAAAGGAAAGAAGCTACAAATGCTTCAGAAGTATCTCTACTCCTTTTTCTCTTGGTAATTGCTATCAGGCATGTGACTTATGTCTATAGCTTACTTATATTTTCACATCTCAAAATATACTGAGTTCATACAAATTATACGTAAGAATGAGAATTGACGGGTCGATGACTCCACAGGTGGCCCGATGACAGTGGTTCAAGTCTTCCTTATACAATAACTCTCTGTACTTAATTTGGGAAGATAGGGGCTAAAGTAAGTCACTGGGTCATCCTCCTGCTTGAAACAGCACGGAATGGATAGCAAATTCTATTCTCCAAACATGTGCCTTCTGACTTGGGAAAGGATTAAACTTACATTTCTCCCTCAATGTCAAATCTGTGTGTTTATTTTAGGAGGAAAGTATTTTCCTGCCTCTGAGTTTCACCCCAGAATCCCTTTGCAAAATGATTGGATCAAGATGATCATTCTTGGGAAATACAGCAGAATCCATAGCTGGCATATTTGGGGTTTGGTTTACATCCAAGTTTCAATAACTGGCTCTTAAGGTAAGTCCTGCACTCATTTGTTCAGAGGCTTGATCTTTTTGATGGCTAAGGGCGAAGAGTTATGCATAGCTGGCTAATGACTCCGTGTGGAGGTGGTTCTAACTCGAGCTGGCACTAATTGGCAGGAAGGAAGGGATTCCAGAATTTAAAGGTGTTTTATTCATGGAGAACAGTTATAAAAAGAACCCAATTTTCTGTACTTTCAAAGTGATCTCCCTTAACTGACTCTGTAGTAAAGGGTCTAGCAGGTGGTGGTAAATTGACAAAATTATGTTTAATGAATGAGACTGACTCTAGCACATGTGTTATATCACTGTTATTAACTCCACGTAGCATCATTGCAAGGGATGGAAAATATGTGTTAGGGTTTTGATGTTGAATTTCACTGTATATTTTTACACCTTTCCCTTAACATACGCCTCTTTGCCTCTTTCCCCATTTCTAAGCCTGAAATGGGTTTCTTACAGAGATCCTGTTTCTTAACCAGTGACAAAAGTGGTTCTAATCAAAATCTAATCTAAAATCAAATGACTGAATCCTATGCCAACTGATGGACAAAAGGCAAACAGATTTTTCAAAATAGAGAGGCCAGCCATATTCCTCTTATACTTACACTTTTTTTTTTGAGTGACTAGTCAGTGCTAGACAGCGGTAAGTATTTTAAATGAATTAACTTATTTTACCTACTAGTTACTCAGTGAGGTCACTACTATAAATTTATAGCTGAAGAACTCGGAGCTTAGAGATGTTAAGTAATTTCTCTCAAGTTATAGTGCTGTTAAGTTTAGGAGTGAGGTTCTGACGCCAAAACCTGTAATTTATGCTACAGAACGTGTTGACTTTTTTAAGGTCTTATCACTTACTTAAGGAGATGACACAGATATTCTTTATTTTGACCATCTGCTCTGTACTTAGTAGAATGTGTAGTTCAATTTCATTGTGCAAGATATTCCAAGTGAGCTCTGTTTTGCTCTCTCAATGCTTATTTCTGCATTCAGAAGTATCTCTACATTAAAATACTAATATTTTTTGAGGGCGCCTGGGTGGCTCAGTTGGTTAAGCGACTGCCTTCGGCTCAGGTCATGATCCTGGAGTCCCTGGATCGAGTCCCACATCGGGCTCCCTGCTCAGCAGGGGGTCTGCTTCTCCCTCTGACCCTCTTCCCTCTCGTGCTCTCTGTCTCTCATTCTCTCTCTCACA
>NW_022589775.1:2190814-2392600 GCF_004348235.1 Phoca vitulina | reverse complement strand
CTCTCTGTCAAATAAATAAATAAAATCTTAAAAAAAAAAAAGTCAAGTGGAATGAATGTTTCTCATATTAAGTCTGGCTTAAATATAGCATCCCCAAACTCAAATAACTGGAGAACTGTTATGGAAGTAGCATGACCCCCTAAAGCAAAGTTCATAACATCTTCACATTATGGACTCTTTTAAGAACCTATAGAAAGAGGCGCCTGGGTGGCTCAGTCGTTAAGCGTCTGCCTTCGGCTCAGGTCATGGTCCCAGGGTCCTGGGATCGAGCCCCGCATTGGGCTCCCTGCTCAGTGGGAAGCCTGCTTCTCCCTCTCCCACTCCCCCTGCTGGTGTTCCCTCTCTCGCTATATCTCTCTCTGTCAAATAAATAAATAAAATCTTTAAAAAAAAAAAAAAGAAAGAAAGAAAGAAAGAAAGAGAGGGAGGGAGGGAGGAAGAAAGAAAAAGGAAAGAAAGAAAAGAAAGAGAAAGAAAGGAGAAAGAAAGAAGAAAGAAAAAGAAAGAAAGAAAGAAAGAAAGAAAGAAAGAAAGAAAGAAAGAAAGAAAGGAAGGAAGAAAAAAGGAAGAAAGAAAAGAGAAGATGTGTTTAGGGGCTAGGTCTTCTCATAGCAAGGAAAGGCAGCCTCCTGGAGACTGCTGAGCCTCCAGAAGGATTTGTGATTGCAGGATTTGTGGGCACGACTGAGTTTAGCGGGCAAGCCCCCCCATGAGTTTAGTGGGCAAGTACCAATGCTGACTGGTTGGGGCACTCCCTGTACCAACTAATAAATATTTTGGGTATCACCACTGCTTTTTGGCAGGAGTTACCAGATTCAGTTTCCGGGGCAAACCAAAGGTGGGTCAAGTTGATAGACCAAAAATATCCAAGTTGGAGTGGGAATAGAAATGAAATGAGTTTCGTCCATCAAATACTCATGGAGTGCTCACCGTGCACACAGCTTTGTAGGAGATGCTAGATATTCAGTTAATTCTTCATTTTGTGTCACCCAACAGCTTGGGCTCCCTAGCACCAGAACCACTTAGATGCATCCCAAAATTATTTCCCTGAGTGATTCTGAATCGGTTCATTCATTTGGTATTTATGTATTGAGCCCTTCCTACTGGTTTGATATCCAACCAGGGACTAAAGTTGAATGAATTAGGTGGGCCATGACTGGATACGTTAATTTTTTTAAACCATTATATTTCAGAATACTTAGCAGTAATTCGCTTAACCAAGTAGACGTCTTAACTGTGTGACCCATGAGCTCAGCTTCCTACCATAAGGAAGGAAGCCAAAAAGTTGGGGGTGCAATTTCCCACCTTAGGGTCTGTGAAGAGACTTTTGGGAAGCATCCGATGTCCACAGGGTTACTCTTGATTTGGTTATTTTGGACAAAAAGTGCAATAGATGACATCTTTGAAATAAAAGGAAAGAATGGGTTCTAAAATTTGGACAAAAAAAATCTCAGAAATTATGTTTACAGATAAAAAGAATATTTGACGAGAACATACCCCTCCAAAACTCATTATCCTCCTCTGCCGTTATGGTTTTTTGTTTATGAGATATTCTTTGCTAAGTTGGGGGAAGACTTTTTGTGGGAAAACGTGAAACACTAAGACAAGGCAGGGTGGGAAAAGAAATGAAAGAGGCCATGCGCTATTACAAAAGCAACTTTTCAAATACATTCACAGACGAGTAAGGGCAGGTGTGCAATTCTTTCTACTGCTACTAGGCCCAACTGTACCCCGTTAATTTAAGAAGTGTTAATTTGTCTCTGGAAGAAAACCAGAAGTTTCCCCTAATTCACAAAGCCACAAGGGAGCAGGTTATGCAAAAACTGGATGGAAGAAGAGAGGGACAAGGAGAGAAGACAAGAGTAAAGGAAGGTGTAGTAGAGGTGGGCAGAGCTTAGGGACAGTTTTCTTAATTGTTAATGATGATTACATAGATTCTGACAAATTCCCCCAGAATTTTTCTAAGATGGCTGGTTAAAATGTAATTGTTGAGTTTTACAAATATTCAAAGACATTACTTGAATTCCAGAATTAAAGTTGTGCTATGCCAAATAGAGAACTGTATAAAATATTTTCCAACTGAGTTCATATTTGTTTCATCCAACATGAATAAAATGTTAATACTAAATATAAAAACCACGCAACTACACTTACCATGGTGAGCATTGAGTAATGTGGAGAATTGTTGAATCAGTCTCTGAAACTAATACAACATTGTATGTTCATTCAATAAATAAATAATTAAAAATAATAAAATAAATAAAATAACAAAAGATAACACATAATCATAACACAATCATAATATCAAAACTAAAATTCTGCTGCCAATTATATGTTAGATGATACTTTGTTTCTACAGGGAAGTGATAACCCCTCAAGAAGAACCTTCAAATTTAATGGTTGCATACCCACAAATCTCTAGTCTAGTTTCCCCACAAAAACATGCCTTCAATCCATAAGGAGCTGGGATTGGATCTTCATGGTACCCAAGAGCTGGCAGATTGGTAATTGATTCAATTTCTCAGTGTTCATTCTAATGGTTAGCATGTTAAGTATAGCCTAATTTGGAAAAAAAAAAAAAATCAAACATACCTGAGAGATTAAAATCTATGGCATATTCACCAAAGATAAATCAGTATGTGTCCACCACATGGTTCTGACTCTCAATCTGGCATGCATCCAGTGTTAACAGATGAATTCTTATTAGAGCTATTGGTACTTCAGGAAATTCAGTTGATGAGTAAATATCAATGAACAAATAAAATGAAATAACAATACTTGTGATGATGATTATCTGCAGGAAGTGATTATTAAAAACACGTTTGAGATCCTGGTGAAATCATGATAAAACCAAAGTTTCTGTGATTCCATAATACTAACTGCCTGGGTATGGAAAGGACCAAGAAACAGAAACAAAAACATAAGCAAACCAAAACAAACAAAGGTATTCATCCAATTACTTAGAAATGTAAATGTGGTAAAGATATTAGAAATGTAAATGTGGTGAAGATATCTAATTCAAATGTCATTTGAAATATAGTCCTTTTTCTCACCCACTTAAATAAGCCCAGATCCCCACTTAATGTCTATGAATTTGCATATATTGATCTTTCTGCTCATTTGCTACTGGGAACAATGGACACAAATAAGAAAATCCAGAATCTTCTCATATAACTTTTTTTTTTATATTTCTAGCCTAAGGATACATTATTCATTCGCTTGATTTAAGTAAGTCTTTGACTTCTTAGATTTAGCTAACCAGCATGAAATCTACAGCATACACCCAGCAAATGAAGACAGATGTTAGTGAAGGGAAAGCCCCTTCATGGTTCTCATAAAACCTCTCAAGTTGCAGGCTGATGGTATTTTCTCCTTAAAAGGTATCAAAAGTTACAATTATAAAAGTTTGCATGGTGGGAAATTGCATAATTCTCCCCACCAGTGCCTGTAAAATTCTCATCATTTTCTCTCTCTTTTGATAATCGCTGGTTTGCCAAGACGTTTGCTTTCACTTGAGATCTTTTTTCACTTTTACTATTTCACATCAAGAATTGAACATGTAGGAAAAAAATATTTTAATATTTAAGACCGTAACATTTTCTTTTGAAAAGTTTTGTCTCTCGGGCGGAACATGTGAATGGTAATGAATCACTGGAGCTTTCCATGATGTCCTGAGGCCGTGGTGCACAGGACACTAAATTAATCATTGTAACTGCTTTTAATTTGAGATAATTGCATCCTTGCTTCCCAGTAGTTTTCTCCTGAAGTCTCTCTCTGGCTCATAGCAGATGTTGTGATGTTTGAAACTTGCTCAAATGCATTTCTTCTCCAGGGTTCTGTCATGAGAAGGCCACTAATGAGAAAACAGAATTTGAATAGAGCGTGGGACCCTGACCTGGTTGTGTACTTATCTGACCATTTGCTCAGATCTATTTCTATGGATTATAAAACGAGATGATGTTGAGTAAACTCCCAAATTAGCATTTTCTCTTTCTCAGTCTTCTGGAAACTCTCCAGATGGATTAAAATGAAAGTAACATCATGCATGACCATGTGATCCCAGAGACAGATGAAGATAGGAAGAAGAGATCATATAGTGGGTCCCAAGTCCTTGATAAAAATGAATTCATCCAATATGGACTCTCAATTCCTAATTTAAAAATGCAGGTATGGGTGCCCAGGTGGTTCCAATGGTAAAGCGTCCGACTCTTGATTTCAGCTCAGGTCATGATCTCAAGGTCTTGAGATTGAGCCCAGCATCGGGCTCCTTGATGGGCGTGGAGCCCACTTAAGATTCTCTCTCTTCCTCTTCCTCTGCCCCCCCCCCCAAAATGCAGGTTATAACCCATTCTTTTATTTTTGTCACACTGTAAAGTCATGGCTATTCTACAAATTGACTGTGTTCATCCTCTTCAACTAGGTCACTTGGAAACCAAGCTCTAGCTTGACAATAGTCATCTAATTTTACTATCTCCCTCATTCTGTCTGCTCCTGATACCAGCCCAGTGAAGTTTAAGTCATAAAATGAATGAACAAAGAACATTGCATCTGCTCATGGCATGTTCAGGAAATGCAAGTAGATGGGGTTGGGTTTAAGAGGAGGGTTGTGATGAAAAATGGAGTAAAGCCTGAGACTGGGATGGGGAGACAAGGGAACTCTTAAGTGAAGGAGGAAAAATACATACCAAAGCCCTGAAAGGGCTCAGCTCACAATCCCTGTACTGTGTGTGTGCACCTACACGTCTCCATACAATACATCACACACTGCTGCCTCCTTCTAGACTTCCATGGGGTGAGCACTCCAAGAGCCAGACAAGCTCTTAAAAAGCAGTCAAGTCTGGGGCACCTGGGTGGCTCAGTTGGTTAAGCGTTGGACTCTTGGTTTCAGCTCAGGTCATGATCTCATGGGTCGTGGGATCAAAGCCCTCATCAAGCTCCATGCTTAGCAGGGAATCTGCAAGAGATTCTGTCCCTCTGCTCCTCCCCCCACTTGCATACTCTCTCTCTCTTTCTCTTTCTCTCTCTCTCAAATAAATAAATCTTAAAAAAAAGAAATGCAGTCACATCTGCTGCCCCTTCTGCTCTCAGGTCTGATGGGGGGAGGGCTGCCCAGAATGGGCAACAGCACTTTCCATATAGGACAACTGAAATATTCAGACAGGGGACTGTATGATCTATTCTCACGCTTTTCTCAGGAACAGAGGGTGGGAGGGAGGCATAAGCAATTCAGGCAGTGGGTCTGGAGAGTCTGGATTGGAGGCATTCCTAAATGTGAGCCCAGAATAAACCACCCACATTTGGCCTTGACCTACAGAAATCAAGTGTATTCTCTAAGAAGTAATGCTTGTCTCTATTTGCTGCTTTGAAAAGGGGGCAGTTGAAGGGAGTGATTTTTACTCAGTCTACGCAGAAGGACATAATTTCATTTACTTCTCTCTTCAGTTGTTGTTGTTGTGTTTTTAATGTGGGACGCATAGGGGCTTGCTTTGAATATAGTCCTCACTCCATCCCTTTTCTGATAACTTCTTTTCATGCATGATTTATAATATGTAATGGGATGTGGATAATGATGGTGTGGGACTTTCATGCAGGCAATTTTCCAGGGTCAGAAAAGCAAAGGAGTGTCCAGAGCTTATCTTCAAATTCTGCCTCGTCTATCTCTGAGTCTTCCTTCGTCACGTGATACGTGGTAAGGCAGAGTTGGTGGTGCTTGCTCACAGCATAATAATGAAGCAGACAGGAGGGAATTCATCAGACAGTGAGCGAGTGTGATGCTGGGATAGTAACCCAAGAGGTGTTAACAAGCACCATTCACTCAGCCCCACGGAGAAGCTGGCTGTGCCGAATGGAAACCGAGCAGGAAGATCTCTGACGCCTCGAACTGATACCTTGGAGGCGTCAGGCTTCACCTTCGGTGCAGTGCCGACTCCTTTTTGAACTGGATAAAGACAATGAACCCTCTCCCCTGCCCTGCTTCCAAGCACACAGCCACACAGACGTGTCCGAGTTGGCATGCACTTGCCAGGAAGTCCCAGACCCTGGAGCCACTGCACTTGCCCTAGGTTAAGAACTCTTGTCTAGAGAAGCCTTTATAAAGCCTCTTCGGGGATGTTTATAATGGCTGGTTTGTTTGAGAGAGGATGATGTCATAGCTCATAGCTTTGAAAGTTTGTCAGAAATCAAGATTTCCTTTTGTGGAGTGGCTTTTTCATGCTAAGCACTTGATAAATATTTGCTGAGTGATTGAAAAAACAAGTGAACGTGCAGTATCTGGATCTTATAATTGTATGTATCTATCTACTCTATAGCAGAGGCTCGTTTAAAGTACTTTGCTGTATCTTGTTGACTGTGATGATGGCACGGCTCTATGGGAATGCCAACTCCATGAGGGCACAGACATGCTCCCCATAGGGCCGGGCCTATTACTGCATAGTGTTTAATGCAGCGACAAATGGAGAGAAACATGTGAGACCGTCAATGTGCCGAGAATATACTTTCCATTCAGATTTATAATCAGTCATACCTCCCACCATGGTAAGCAGAATAATGCCCTGCCTTCCAAAGCTGTCCATGTCTTAAACCTGAAAGCTGTGAACATGTCACCTTACAAGGAAAAAAAGAAACCTTGCAGGTGTGATTAAGGTTTATGGACCTTGAGATTATCCTGGATTATTCCAATGGACCCAGTGAAATCACAGGAGTCCTTAAAAAGCCAAGAACCTCTACCAGCTGTGGTCAGATGAAGATGGAGAAGGGGCCAGAGAGACACAGTGTTGCTGGCTTGGAAGAGGGAGGAAAGGAGCCATGAACCACAGAATGCGGGTGGTCCCTAGAGCTGAAAAAGGCAAGGAACTGGATTTTTCCCTCAAGCCTTCAGGAGGAAAAGCAACCCCGCTAACACCTAGACTGTAGTCCATTGAGAACCATGTCAGAGTTTTGACCGACGATAATGTCAGATAACAACATGTGTGTTGTCTTAAGCTCCTAAGTGTATAGTGATTTGTTATAGCAGCAATATGAAACCAATATACTCCCCAGTGACGGTGGGTGATATTTCTTGAGCACTGGTGCTGTTCTAAACATTCTACATGAATTGAACCAATTCTTACAAATTCTCTTGGGCACGTACTCATATTAACAATACATCGCAGAAAAGCAAGAGGAAGCAGCTTTGAATGACCCAGTCTGACTCTGGGGAATTACACACTTCCCCAGGGAACGCTTTAGGGAAGATGGTGATGGCTTAGGCCAGAGAGCTAGATGGGAGGTTTTGAAACTTTACTGTGAAGGCAGTATGTGTGTGAACACATGCGATGAGAGCGTGTGTCTGTGTCGGGGTGAACTGTGTATTTTCCTGTGTAGCTGTCTTAGCATCTGTGGGTTAGTCTGTGTCAGCTTAGGTTGGTGCTAACTCAGCACAAAAAAAAAATAAGTGACAATATATAAAGCTTAAGAAAACGGCTTGTGGATCCCCAGGTTGCTATTTATTGAAAGAGTATATGCCTTTCAGACAGTGGAAATAGCACATCTTGGTAGCAACTGACCTGCAAAAAAAAAAAAAAATGAAAGTCATCAGGCTTTTCAGGGTTTAAAACTACCCCTCCCCATGCTCTTTACATGTCTAACAGGATCTCTAAGGTGGAATTTCAAACATGAGTTTATAGTTGGAGTAGGAAGAGGCCAGAGAAGTCACACTGTGTTTATAGACTCATCTTGCAACTCTGGACGAAGTCAGAGTGGAATGCATCGCCGGTATTTGCTGTGCTTCTTTCCTGGAAAAGGACCTCGGCCTCCAACCACTGGAGTCCTTTCTTGAACTGCTGTGTAATGTCAGATTTCCAGTCCTGGCCAAAGGAAGGAAAGCACTGTACCATCAGCCCAAATCAGTATAACAGTGAGTGCTCAGCAAAACACATTTGTGACCTTTTTTTTTGTCTTTCTGAAAATCTGGTATCATTCTAAGGAAGGATTTAGGGAAAAGAAAGGACATCTTTTGATTAGCTTGCTAGAAAGAAAGCTATCATTCTTAAAGGTGATCCCTGAAAGCACTGAATAAATGTCAATAGAAGAAAGCATTTGCAATCATGATTCGATTTCGTATTTGTGCAAATTCCAAGATTTATTTCTGGCATAGTTTCATAGAGATACTCTTAAACAAATGGAAATATATGCTATGTTTATTTCTACAGAAAGATTTCAAATTATTCTATAATCATTGACATATACTCTCAGAGAAAAAGAGAGAGAGAGAATATGTTGTAGATGATTTTATTAAAAACACAATGTCCATTGGGATATAGTTTTCATATGATTTAGTTGAGTGACTAAGAGACATGTGTCTTCGTTCAGAAATCTTCAATTAGAAACTCGATGTGTTTCACAGACTTAGGAACTAGTTTGATAAGCATTTCCTTGAAAAGTTAAATGCCAGTTTCTGGATATTGCCCATCATTTCATATTAGTTTCTGTTTGTCCTAAGTGTATGCTGTTTTCTTTTTAATGTTTCCCAAAGAAAATAAAACTGACAATCTTTAGGGACTGGTAATCTGAGCCAAGTTAGGGCTCAATCCAATAGTTTTTCTATGCTTTCAAAACAACTGGAGTCATCATAGGCCCCTCTCCTACGTAAATAAGGCCTGCTGGACAAGGTTTACAGCATCACAAAGAATGAATCACTGTTTTATTTATTTATGTTCTCTTTCTAGCTATCTTTAGAGAAAGAATTCTTTTGGCAGCCTTCCCACTACTTTTTCTCCTAACCCTGTTCCACCAGCCTCCTCCAACCATGCACATTCACACACATGCAAGGACATTATGCTAAGTGCGACGTCAGGCAAAGACAAATACTGTGTGATATCACTTACCTGTCAAATCTAAGAAAACCTAACTTGTAAAAACAGAGAATAAAACAGTAATTAGCAGGGGCGGGGGATGGGGACACAGGAGAAATGATGTTTAAGGGTCCAAACTTGGAACTAGTAATAAATTAGTCCTGGAGATTTAACACACAGCAGAGTGATTATAGACGATAATACTGTATTATAAACATCAAATGTGCTAAGAGACTAGCTCTTAATTATTCCAACCACAAAAAAGAAATAAGAAATATGGGACATGATAAAGGTATTAGCTAAGGCTAGAATGGCAATCATATTGCAATCTATAAATATATCAAATCAACATGCCGTACCCCTTAAACTTACACAATGCTACATGTCAAATAAATTTCAAAAAACAAACACACAACAACAATTAAAAAAAAAAAAAAACAAAAAAAAACAGCTGCTTCTTTATGTCCATGCCTAGCCTTGTTCCCTTCAAATACTGTGACAGCGGCTTGGTCATTACCCAGTCTCCACTGTTGTCATGGCTATCCCTTCATAAAGAGGTGGCTTTCTGTCTGTCATTACTTTTTTTTTTTAAGATTTTTATTTATTTATTTGAGAGACAGAGTGAGCAAGAGCAGGGGGAAGGGCAGAAGGAAAGGGAGAGAGAGAGAGAGAGAAGCAGACTCCCCACTGAGCAGGAAGCCCGACACGGAGCTTGATCCCAGGACCCTGAGACCATGACCTAAGCAGAAGGCAGACGCTCAACCGACTGAGCCACCCAGGCGCCCCTGTCTATAATTACTTTTTAGCCACTTTTTAAATGCTTAAAAAATGTTATCAACAACTTTAAAAATAACCTTTTTTCTGATGAGAAATTTTTCATTTCTCCAAAGTCCTGAGGTCCACTGTGGTGTTTGAGAAGTTGGACAGAAATCTTGGTAGAGATCCTATCCTTCACAATCATGAAAGGCTAATGGAGAAACATATATCCCCAGAGGACAGTTTTTTTGCTTTTTTTCCAGGGGAAAGCCATCCACCTGAACTGAAATTTGGAGGGTCCCTCACAGAATTGTGAGGGAGAAAGGAGATCCCTATGTAGCTTCGCACAGCCTTCTGAGGTGAATCTACATCACAAAAAAAAAAAAAAAACCAGACAGATGCACAGCCAAATTATCATCTCTCATATCTCTGACCCTTAATTAAACATTCCTAGAGATGTGACTCAAAAGACAAGCCAACGATCACTTCACAGCCCCTGTTTTTCTTGCCCATCAGGAACATTTGACACATTTGATCACTCCTCTCTCCTTGAAAGTATGTCTTCATTCGGCTTCCAGGAAACCACACTCCTGATTTTTCTCCTACCTAATGGCTGCCCTTTCTCAGTCTCCTACCCCTAATCTATAAAAGTTGTGTCTTTCCCTCTTTTGTGTCTTCACTAACTCTCTGCCTGGTTTTATTCTGTCTTTGAATACCATATGTTGAGAACTCTCAAATTTATGTCTGCAGGTTAGAGCTGTCCTCTGAACTCCAGACTCCTAGATCCAATTACCATTTAGATACTTCCATTTGAATGTCTAAAAGCATTTCAAACTTAATATGTCCAAAACTGAGCTCCTTATCTCCTTTGCCTTGTCACCACCATCCTTACTTTATTAAAAAAAAAAAAAAAAAAAAAGACAAAGACGGGGCACCTGGGTGACTCAGTTTGTTGAGCATCTGACTTGATTTCAGTTCAGGTCATGATCTCAGGGCCCTGGGATGGAGTCCTGTCAGGCTCTGTGCTTAGCACTGAGTCTGCTTATCCCTGTCCCTCCCCCCGCTTGTGTTCATGCTCTCTCTCAATCTCTCTCTCTCTCTATCTCTCTCTCCCTCTCTAAAATAAATAAATAAAAATCTTTAAAAACACAAAAAGACGAAGACTGCTTGCTCTATAGTCTCCCCCACCTCAGAAAATTGCAGTTTCACCTTCCACGTCTTCAGTCTAAAATCAGTGGAATCAACTTTCACTTCTTTTTTTCATGCACTCCGCATGTGATTGATCATCAGCAAATTCTGTGGTCTCTGCCTTCAAATGTTTCCATCCCAACCAAGGTTACAACTTATACGGACATCATTCTTGTCCAAGCCACCATTCTCTCTCGCCTGGATTATGGCAATAGCCTCCAACTGGATCTCCCAACCTCTATCTCTGTTCTGCCTGACCCCGCTCAATTCTGTTTTGAAATCAGAATGATCTTGTGAAAGTGTAAGTAGAACTCTGTCACTCCTTTGCTCAAAATCCTCCTTTCTAATTCATTTGAAGTAAAAGCCAAAGTTCTTACCATATCTAACAAGGCTTCACCTGATTTGACCACCCTTCTCATTACTCTTCTGACCTCACCTTCTGTATTTTCCTTCCTTATTCAACTCAGCTACAACTAGAGTTGCTATAGAGGTTGCTATATAGTATGTTCCTCCCTCAGGTCGTTTGCTCCTGCTTCTTCCTCTGTCTCCCCCAAAGGTCTACATCACCAACTCCTCATCTTCTTAGTTCTTTGTTCAAATGCCATCTTCTCAGTTATTTTAATTCCCATTATGAAATCCCTCTTCCACACTCCCCTTCATGCTTTTGTATTTTCTTTAGCAATCATTGTCATTAATATATTATATGCTCAAGCGACCTTAAAATGCGAGCTTCATTAGAGAACACATTTTAGACTCTTTTATTCACTGCCATACTCTCAATTTTGCCTTGGTCCCATTGCCTGGTTCATGGTGGGAACTAAAAATATTTATTGAACGTTGGGAAAAATAAATGAATCAGGAAATGAGATTAGCACACACATACTAATTCTGGATAGAATGTATGATTTTCCCCCTTATATTTTTGCTTCTCAACCTGGTAAACAGGCTAGAGAGGACAATGACTTATAAAAATATCCTTGTTTAAAGGCTAGATGGTATCCAGACATAGATAAGGTACCCCTTACCCCAGATCCCACCATTCCCTAAAGAATTCTGTTAAGCCTGGAGCGCCTGGGTGGCTCAGTAGGTCAAGCGTCATTCAAGCGTCTCTCTGCCTTCTGCTCAGGTCATGATCCCAGGCTCCTGGGATCGAGCCCCACATCAGGCTCCCTGCTCAGTGGGGAGTCTGCTTCTCCCTGTACCCTTCCCCCCTGCTCGTGATCTCTCCCTGTCTCACTCTCTCTCTCAAATAAATAAATAAAATCTTAAAAAAAAAAAAAAGAATTCTGTTAAGACAAGAGTCCTCTTGTGCCAGAAACAAACATAGCTCCACCTTACCACACCAGCAACAGAACAGAGCTGAGGAGGAACACATTTTTTCTTGCCTGTCCTTCCCACACAACCCTCGAAGCTCTGCACCTAACTATGTGCATTATCTCCTTTATATTTTTATTTAATCTTTGATTACTATAAGAGATCACCTTCCTCATTATATATTGGAACATGTGTAAGTTTATGTCAACAGGAAACTCAACACCAGTGTTCTTGGGTGGAGCAAGGGAAGCAGGGGATGACAGACATGGAAGACAAGACAAGGAAAAGGAAATGGGCCTGCCAGTCTAAATGGCTTGAAAATGTAGTGATTAAAATTTCATGGCTTCAAAACTCAAGTTAAGAGATAATTTGAGAGTGTTGTAGCTTTCATTTTTCTGCAGTCCTGAAAGTTAATATTAGACAGAATCATCCCAGATGATCAAGTAATTCTTTTTATTCTCAGGCAAAATTTCTAATGGAAAGGTATGTAACTCTGATGTCCTTGATCTCACCAGCCCATGGCTGGAAAGTGAAATTACATTTTGATTTTGTGCAATGATCAGGACAGTGACTGAGAGAGGCATATCCTAGATTTGAGAAAGAACAAGATCAAGATATAAATAAAATGGCTGTGATCGAAGTCTCCTAAATTCTGTGATGGTTTGTCACAAAGAAGAGCTTGCTCATACCAGGACTGCACCCAAGTGGGGTCTATTATTAGATGTAACATCAGGACAGTTGACTGAAATTGGGAGTTTGAAGGTGAAGAGCTAATAAAGTGACCAATACTTGCATCACATTAAGGGGGAGAGGGCAAAGTGGACCCAGAAAACAAGAGAAGTACGAACAGATCAAAAGACTGGTTTGGCTGGAAAGGAAGTAAGAAGGAGTAGAATTGCAACAAAATTAGTTATGAGTCCATAATTGTTAAAGCTGGGTAATAGGTACACTGAATTCATTAAATTATTTTTTATACATTGCATGGTTTGAAATTCTCCAAAATAAACCATTTAAAAAGAAGCAAAAGAGAGAGGTTTGCAAAGCAAATCTCCTCAAATGACCATTAGTTTCTTCAAGGTTATAAGCTTGTAATTCATATTCCTCCACCAGATAATGGCCCTATTAGAAAGTGAAGGTCCCTGTCATAAGCTTTTTGTTCATAATATTTTCAGGACCTTCCACAAACAATGCATTTCACACACTATTTCACTTTGAGAAACATCCAAATGAAATTTTATCATAATTAGCTTCTCTGAAGAGAATAAAATATTGGTATCTTTCAGCAAAACAAAAAAGAAAGAGTGGCTTGGGGACTAACCACACAATCATTCTTTATATCTTAAATACTAGGTCTGGGCATGTGGTGATATGGCAATACATGAAGGTGGGAAGTAAGTAGAGATGAAGGGACAAATATAAGAGTTATTAGAGAAGTTGAGGATTGAAGATGTATCTTCTGGAGGAATCTCCCTCTCCAGAAGGGTTTCTGGAGGGATAAAAATGGGACTCTGAGGGTGAATGAAGCTGTCATGCTATGGAAAAGACAAGCATGATTTCTGAGGACTGAGCCTTGCATTACACCTTCCTTGAGGAAATGGAAGAAAGAAGCAGTAGGAACAAGAGACAAAGGGCCATGGCCAAGAGGTAGGAGGCAACCTTGAGAGCCGGGTGTCCTAGAAGAGATTTCAACCAGAAGGGGCCAGTCAACATCGTGGATGCTACAGAGAGGTCAAGGGTGGTCAGTGGGGAAAGGGACAATAACAGGAGAAAAATATGTTTTCTTAGCTGCACAGAACTTTATTCTGATGGCCTAATACTTTTTTTTATATGATTATTCCAGAATCGTTAGGCTTTTCCTGTGAAATGAATCATCCCCCTTTTATCTGCACTCCCAGTTTTGGCAAGAACCATCAGTTCAGCTAGTGAGAACTTTCTTAGCTGTATATAATCACCCAATATGCTCTGAATTAGGAAGTCACTGATAACCATACAGAATTAAATTTGCAAATATTGCTATTCCAAAACAGATTCAAGAAAAATAGACTTCAAGGAAATAGACTTAACTTGTAAGAAAGACAAGAGAAATAAAACTGAGACTAAAGAGGGCAAAATGTTATGTTCTTTTAGTTGGTGTATTTGTGATCAGTGCCATGCCAGGCCATACTGGAACCCGAGGCAAAAACTAAAACCAATAAAACATTCTGATAGTTTGTTCACCACAGATTTTTTGCATTAATTTTGATTTTAAAAACTATTGCATTAGGGGTCCTGGGTGGCTCAGTTGGTTAAGCTAAGCGTCTGCCTTTGGCTCAGGTCATGACTCCAGGCTCCTTGCTTAGTGGGGAGTCTGCTTCTCCCTCTGCCCCTCCTCCCTGTTTGTGCACTCTCTCTCACAAAAAAAAATAAATAAATAAAATATTTTAAAAATATATAAAAGATTTTAAAAAATTGCATTAAAACGTTATTTCTCTTGGTTCCTGAATTTTTTGCTGCCCCCTTAAATTTTGATCTCAAGCTGAATGAGGCACTGGTTAGAAACGTTCACATTTGATGGCAGAGGAGAAAATAATCAATATATGCTCAAAAACCAGCCTGGAAATAGTCATAGACCCAAGTAAATGAAGTTATTCAATACTCTTCATGGCCTTAGGTATCAATATTTATTATTATAGAATCTTGTTCATCTAGCTCGTAAGTGATCAGACTAGAACCGGGCATCAGAGACAAACATTGAACAGGGTAACCAAAGCCTGTGAGGTTGTCCATGGCAGAATCTTCTGTCCAATCAGGTATGAATTACATCAGATAGATTCTAACTTTCAGGTATCTGAATTAAGAATGCACAGAGAATCATTTAGTTAGCAGTGGGATCAGAGGATAAACAAATCCATAAAGGTGAGTCATTGTTCTAAAGAAAAGACTATGAGTAAGCATTAAGTACAAGAAAGACAGTAGACAGTGAAAGATCCAGTTGGTAGAAAGAGCTAAAGAAACAAGATGAAGGAGAAGCACAGAAAGAGTGGGCAAAGCAAGCTAATGTGGAACATCAAAGATTCATGGCCTCTTGCCTCGGAAGTCAGTGGTGCGGGCTCATAACACTTCTGCTTTCACATAAACACGTAAAGTTTCTGCTTTCTCCACTTTCATATTATTATGGCCTGCCTTACTTTTTCTTGAGCTATCCTCATGAATCCTTGTTTCTAGCAATCAAAACCCTAATTAAAACTCCAAAGACAAAGCAAAAGGGAAGATAAAAGAAAGGGACAATGACAAAGAGGGAGAGCGATAGCCTAGAACATTCAGGACAGAACACAACCAGAAAGACAAGGAGTGGTGAGTCCTGCTGAAGAAGAAAGACTCTTTCACATCTGCAATAGAAAGGAAAATAAATCGAGGATAAAGCCAAGGACAGTCTGTGAGCAAGACAGAAGGGTATGAAAGACTTTCCATTGGATTAAATCAGTTATTTGCTATTGGTAGGGTTGGAAGGGAACCTAGGAAGACCTTGAATAGTTTTAAGAATATGCTGGAAATACATAAGAAATGTATAAAATTGGGATGCTTGGGTGGCTCAGTTGCTTAAGCATCTGCCTTCAGCTCAGGTCATGATCCCAGGGTCCTGGGATGGAACCACAATTGGGCTCCCTGCTCAGCAGAGAGTCGGCTTCTCCCTCTGCCTACGCCCCTACCCGCCTTGTGCTCTCTCTCAATCTCTCTCTCTGACAAATAAATAAATAAAAATCTTTAAAAAAAAATCTTTAGAAATGCATAAAATTATCAATTTGCTGTTCTACATGTCAGAGGTGTTTTGTTGTAAGGAATTTAATTTGTCATGTACACTTTCTATGTTTTAATATCATATCGTCATATCTCCTTTAATACCTTCATTTGTTTTATATATGAGGCTCCGAGCTTTTTGTTCTGCCAGACAACCCAAAACTAGGCAGACGTTTCCTTTCTTGATTTTCTCCCTCCTCCTTTCCCGTGGTCCAACGTGAGGTACTCCATTTAAACAAATCCCGAGCCAAGTCCTGTTTTCAGTGATTGCTGGGCCAAACCCTCCCCCAGGCACTCACGCTCAGTTCCAGTTGCATCAATGTTGATTTCCACAGCAGTTGTGCGTAAGAAAACGAAGGCAGGAACTGACCCCGAAGTTGTGCGCAGCAGTAACTGACGGCCAGCATTTGGCCCCAGCTGAGTACATCTACTTTTAGCAGAGTAATTTGTTGATAATATCCCTCGCCAACTTGACTGCTAACGCCAAGGCAACTCAGGTTGGGAACTCTTATGTAAATCATGGACTAATTACAAACGTGAAACAACGTATAAACAAGCGTAATTGTTCAGACTGTGACCATTATCAATCGACGTTAGGGAACACGTAAGAAACAAGTGAAGGAAATACAAAGATACGTTTGTGTAACATAGAAAAAGATTTTCAAGGAAAATAAAAATAAAGGCAGAAAAAGATGATGATTGAACACTATAGATAAATTTAGACAGCCTGCATATTATCAAGTTTGCTAACAATGTAAGTAATAGTTTACTCAAAGTAGTGTTAATGACTTAAATTAGTGTTAATAACTTAAATTAGTGTTACTATGACACCAGTACATTTCAAGGCCAGGGAAGAGTATTTATTTTTCTCTCATTACTTCATCTTAAGGAAATGATCTAAGGGGCCCACCCTTTAAAAATAAAAGATACAAAAATTACATTTTTAGACTATTCCCTGGCGGGGGATACCTTTATGTAAAATTACCTGTCAAATAGAATAATTCATGAGAAAGTAGTGACAAAATCAAAACAAAGACACTCTGAGAGTCTGCCACGCAGAAGACTAAAATCTAAATTCATTAACGTCATGAGAGCCATCCTTATCTGTTAAGGACACATCTCATTAACTTTATGTTTTGTTCAGTAATAACAATGTACATCCTTAGAAATTTATTGTTCCATTTGTTATAGAAAAGCCAATAGAATAGTCTATTATATTCTTCAAGATAAGCTTTGTTATTTTTAGACTAAACTAAACAAGTCCTCACATCTCAAAAAGAAATCATTTTCACAAAACAATGGATGAGCCATTCATGTGTCATGTTACATCAATAAAGATAAGAATAATATGGAAGATGTTTTACGTTGATTAAGCCAATTGCTGGATGTTTTTAAAAGGAGAAATATTAAAAACCATGTGGATTATATTAATATTATAGTGCAAGCTCTTAAATTATAAAATATTTGACTTAGGTGTGTGATGTACTTCAAATACCCTTAATTAGGAAATCCATCCTTAAAAACAAATATATATTTTGTTTTCTCCTAATTGTTTTCCTATTCCTGACCTTTAGTTTAATTTTTCTTCTCAATATGTGAGATATAATTTAGATGCACAATGTGTCTGAAGAAATCATAAGTCTTTAGTTTTCTTAGTTTTCATTTATTAGGACTTCTATAAACATCAATAAAGGGGAATTTTATAGAGAATAGAATATATATGAGGAATTATCTTGGATAAAAATTATTAGGGTTATTCTGGGTTGGTTAAGAGCAAAATCTAAACTAAATAGAGAAATTTAGTGCTCAGTCCAATGAAAAAGCTCTACTGACCAGAATTGTTTTGTGAAGTAGTGAGGTTCTGGAAATGTTCCAGAAGAGGCCATGTGATCATTGGTCAACATATACAAGAGGCAATTTCTGCAGTAATTTAACCTTTTAATGTTTCTTCAAACACTAGAATTCTTGTTGTATAGCCTCTGCATTCACAATATTAAAATATTCTATCATATTGAGAATACTGATGTACATTTTAGCAACTGACTGGTTGGTGTGTTCAGAGAGATAAGTTACTACTCAAACCTTGATTATAATTATTTAATTCTGAATCTGATGTCTATAAAATCAGCATTCAATGACTCATGCATCTAAGGGGAAATTGGGTGAAATCATATTTGAAAATAAAGAAAAGTCTGCAGCAATTTCAAATAGAACTAGTGAGGAAGACTCTTTTAAATTTTAAGTCAAGATCACATAATATGTAAGCAAATAAAAGAAACTGAGGTATGAAATGGGTAGAGTCTAATTCTTTAGAAATTTCATTTTATGTTCCTACAAAATAAATTTAGAGAAATTGAACTCCATCCAATTTTAAGCTTCTTACGGATTGAAAAAGAAATTCTAAATGTATTTATTGTTTTGCACATGAAGTGGAATTCTGTAGCTATGTTTTCCTAAGAAAATGTTCATAGAGTCACAAAAAATTCACACTCAGTAGCTGTAATTGCACACATAAATCATCTAAGTGGATAAATTTTTCTCTTTTCATATATATAATTTCTTCAAATGTAAGCTCATTGTTATCACTCTAATACCTAATAAGTCCTGGGTATGGACTATGCTGGTAAACTGGAATGGTCTGATTCCAGTTGGAATGGCTGCTCATTTTGCAATTAGGAGGTGGAAATCTCAAAGGCTGAAGAAGCTTTCCAAACACAGTTTTAAAACATGTGGTTCTTTAGGATTACATATCAAATGTTCTAGAAGCTGAAGAAAAAAATCCTCTGTGTAGACAAAAGACAAAATTCCTAGGACAGAAATCTGAATAGATATATTGGGCTTAGAGCAGCATGCTAACAAAGAGCAGAATCCATAGTTCTCCAAGGGGGCTTTCCAAACACCTGTCCCACTAACAGTTGTGGTCTGACAGAATTATTCTTTGAAAGTTTACCCTAAATGTGTCTCTAAATGGCTGTGATTGATGAGAAGTTATCAAGCATGCAACGTAGCTGAGATGTATGTGCTCTACATTGGACTTTCCTAAAATAAAATTATGTCTAGAAAGTTTAATTTATTTGTATTTGCTTTTAGGTTACTGAATTTGTTGCCTGAATGTTGGTGGATAAACTGTTTTTCAGAATCCCTCTCTCAAGCAAAACTCCAAGTTCTGTGGGGACCAGCACAGGAAGCAGTCATGGAAAGAATAGGATTAAAAATCGTCATCATAAATGCAAAGGGAAATGATATAAGGAAAAGAGACAAGCTCAGGACTCTTTCTTCTGATTTGTATCCCTCACAGTTCCAGTGTGGAAAAGTACATCTCATAATATCTTTTTTTTAACAATAAGTCCAAGGAGAGAAGGACTTCGGAAAGAGAGAGAACTGGGAAGACACAAACCATCTTGGGAAGAGAAGGGAGAAAAATAGAAGAGAATGATTAAAAGCATAACAAAAAGATGGATGGGTTTAGGAAGCCCTAATTTTGATCTGGAGTTCCCTTTCTGGATTCTTGTTGGTGACGTAGAGAAGCTTGGGCAAGATTCGGAAAAGGTTTTGTATGCAGTAGGTCATGTCTCAAGGGGTTATTCATTCTGCACTAATGAAGTTCATATGACATGGATTGTCTGGATTTTCACTGCAGTGACACCAATTTTGGCTTGGTGAGAACGTCCAGTTCTTCCTGATTTCTTCCTCTCTTCATAACTGCAGGATCTGTCCAGAATTGTAAGTGGCTCTATGGCGTGATGTGGAGTCCATCAGGCCTCTGCTAGGAAAAGGTGATCCCAAAGATGTGTTCTCAGTCCCATCAGTTGTGATTTTATTTCAGAGGCAGGATAGTGTAGTGGATGGGAGGAAAATATTTGGAGAGATAATGCTGATGTTCAAGTTCAGTGCATTACATTGATTCTGTGTTAACATGGATAGGCTACCCAACCTCCGTTCTCAGTTTCCTAATCTGTGCAAGGGAGAAAATAAGAGTACTCCAAGGATTTATTATATTTATACATGCAATGTGCTTAATACAGTGTTTGGATTATAACATGTTTCACGTAAGTGTTAGTTAATGATCTTACTATCCTAAGGTAGAGCACAGACTTATTTCTCTCTGGAACTATGCACATTCCTGGATCCATGAGCCCTGCTAGTGTTCCCTCATATGCCCTGTAAACTAAAGTCTTTCCTAAACAAGGGCTCTGAGTCTTGTATGTTCTATAGGGTAGGAAATTGATGAACTCCAAAATCAAAGTGCTTTCTTGAGGGTTACTGCTTCTGTTTCTTCTAGGAATCTGAGCAAGGAGGAAGATTTGCCAAACAACAAACAAACAAACAAAATAAACACAGGTTTCAGATGCTCTTTATTTTGCTCTCATCTCCAAAGGGACAGTTTAACTGTTGAAAATATCTTTGTAAAACTTGATGTGTTTTGGTTCAGATTATGACCAATGCACTCATAATTTTTCTGGCAAAATCAAAATGTATATCCCCCTACTCAGGCTCCCACTAGCCAACTCCTAGGATTAGATATGACAGACATAGTTAAGAAACAAAGAAAGAAACCATAACAGGATATCTCTATAATGCTTTAGATAAAATTCCATTGAATAAAGTTAAATTCATCTCCAAGTTAGAGTACATGTTCTTAATATTTTTTAGAATCTTTTTGAGAAAGTCTACATTATTCATTTTGGAATCTCTTCTTAGGCATTTTCTGACAGGGCCAGTCATCTTGCAGACTGCCTAGAAAATGAAGTTTTCTTTCTGAGTGATGTTTTCTATAAATTCTCTTCAAAATTTTCCTACCAAGAAAATTCCCTAAGACAATGTTCCTGTGAATAAAATCATACTCTGACTGCCAAGAATCATCATTTTGGAAAAAAAATAAAATCTTAGCAACAATCTTCTTCTAAGTCTTAGAATCTAAGGGAACATTCCAGAATATAGTCAGTGTAACGTATTTAAGTGGCTTCATTCTAGTTATGGCACATGATTAAAGTATTAAATAATACTGTTTTGAAGATTATAAAGTCATTAAGGGGGTAAAGTTTTTCTAAATTTAAAAATGTCCAAATATAATCTGTGTGTATATGTGCGTGTGTGCTCATGTGTTGGTATCTGGTATATATCTAAGTATACTGACTATTTTAAATCATGTTTGGTCTCTTGAGTCAGACAGAACTGAATTCCAATCTGATCTTGCTACTCATCAGTATGTTCTTGATTAAGCCACTAAAGCTCTGTAACCCTTCGCTTTTTCATCTGCAAAATGGTACCCCCGAGCAAAGTTGTTTGATTTATGGTTATGATTATGATAAAATATATGAAGTCTTCTATGTCATGCCTTTCTTATAATAAGTACAAATGTGAGCTAGTTATTTATTTCTTACTAAATAATTCACTTCTAACAGAATCAGAATACTCTTTTGAAAGATTTTAGCAAAGAATGTTGTGTAAAAAAATGTCATTTAGATGAGAAAAAGTTTTATTTCATCCTTTAAATTTATTGAGGTCTTAACTGAAAACAGACCAGTTTTGATTAAATCCAAATATCTTTTCAATGGCGTGTCTTTACTTTGGATGTGAAATTATATACATTTATGGTGTTTGTGTACAGCATGAAAGCCTTTCTATCAAAAATTCACCGTAAAATGTCAATCTTTAAAAATATTATAAGCAATTTTTAACTTAAAGGAATGGTGCTGTATTCAAAATCATTCTATCAGGCATAAAATTGTTGAATTAGCTGTAAAAGTCAGGCCAGATGAATGCGGGAAGAAGGTGATCAGATTGAACAGTTCTTTAGCTCATGAGAAAGAGCAGTTAGTGTTGTCATGTCTGGGCCGAGACAAAGTTGGTCAGATTGTCCTGCCAAGGAAATGTCGTGGGGAGGAATTATATTGTCCGGGAAAGAGTCCTAAGAGGAATGTTCCTTTAAAGTCCATGCTAAAATCTGCTATTTTGGGTATTAAGACTGTACTCCACTGAAAAGAAACTGTTACAGCTGTGACATTTTACCAATAAAAGCCATAACACTCTCCCATGAGTGACATGCTCTGGTTTGATCATAGCTAGCCTGAAAATGTCAAGGAGAATGAGTGTTAGGCATCAATTATTTCTAATTTCCATGTAATTAGTCTCCCCCAAACTTAGAATTTGGGATCTCTGTTGGTCTGCCCTGGAATTTTCCCTGAAGTATTCTCCACCAGCTGCCCAAGAAGTGCTGGATGAGCTCTTGGAAAGTTATGGAGTTGGACTTCCAAAGATGGGATCGGTCTGGGATTTGGCCGCTCTTTAGTGGACTGAGTCCAGAGAGTTTCAACCTCTTGGGTGTGACAGTGACTACAGTTTGTCAGTGGATATAGACACTTTGAGTCCCTGGAGCTGAAGTTGATGGACGTCCATTCTTGGATTGCCTAAAGAGTCATCTCCCAAATCCCTGAGAAGTTACAGCTGTTTCATTGCAAACCCACACAGTGAGGGTGAAAGAAGAAATTAGAGAACCCCAACAGTCGGTCCAGTGCATTCAGCTCTGTGAGGGACACCAAAGTGAACTGAAGTTGAGAATTAGCTTTTGGAAAATGACAAGAATCTTATCCAGGGGTGACTTGAAAGGAAATGTGATAGAAGCTCATTATCATTATGGATGGGGGCAAGTAATAAGCTTCACACAACTTTCTAAGATAAAGGATAGAAATTTGGGAAGTATGGCAGATTGATTCCTTTTGTGGTCACAATTAATGACTATCTATGTTCTTGTCGATGAGATCTTGCATTCACTCCATAAAGAGATGGAGTCTATATCCTCTTGTCTTGATGCTTTGGACTCACTTTGGTCAGTACGCTGTCAGAAATGAGTGTATGCTAATTCCTAGCCTAGGGTTCAAGAGGCCTTTTGAATTTCCACTTGCCTTCTTGGAACTTTAGCCTTAGCTGGGGAACAAGCCTGGGACAGTTTCCAAAAAAAAGTTAACATAGCAGGTCTGAGGTTACTATCCTTGGAAAGACCTGCTTGCAAAATGGGCCCTAAGCTGGCATCTGAAAACTTGGATTTCTCAAATATTCCTACCACTGAAACTATTAAGAGTGGTTCACTGTGCTTAAAATATTTGTTTAAACAGTATGGCTCATGTTGAACTCCTGCTTTTGTTCTGAGAGTGTGGAATTTTGGTATGTGCCAGGTAGAGGGTGCTTACATGACCAGCCCCTAACACAAATCCTGGGCATTGAGTCTCTAATGAAATTCCCTGGTAGACAACATTTCAGATGTGTTGTCACAGTTCATTGCTGGAGGAATTAATCATAGCCCTATGTGACTCTACTAAGAGAGGACTCTTGGAAACTTGTACCTCGTCTCCTTAGGACTTTGTCCCACATGCCTTTGCTTCTGCTGATTTTGCTTTGTATCCTTTTGCCTAATGAATCTAAGCCAAGAATGTGACTATACACTGAGTCCTATGAGTTCTCCTAGTGAATCATTGAATCTTGGAAGTGGTCTTGTGAACCCCTGGCACAGATAGCCTACTGAGGAATGAAAGACCACATGAATCAGAGACAGTTTTCCCACTTGAGGTTATCTAAAATCAGCTAACAGTCAGCTGACTGCCAGATATGTGAGTGAGTCCCAGATGAACATCCGGAGATGGGAGCAGTTTTGGATTATTTTCTGATTTAAGGTAAGAGTTTAGTGTTGGCCAGACAACCCTGGGCAAGGTCAATAGACCTTACCAGCCAACCTGCAAACTTGTGAGAAATAACAAATGATCATTGTTTTTAGGACACTAAATTTTGTAGTAATTGGTTATTCAACAAAAACTAATGGCTATAGGAAGCCTATGAATTAAGTAAAAGATAAGTGAAAGTCTTCAGAACAGAAATTAAAATTTGACTGGCGAGGGAGAGAGTAGAAGGGGTTCTCGCACTGACACAAACTCAAATCCTTTGCGCATTAGTGAGTAGGTTGAGTGACTGAGACATTTAAAGCCAAAGAAATAGAATTGCTTTTCAGTATCACTAAAATGTACTCCACAACTTAGCATGGCATATGTGGGATCACTTTCAATCAGGGCATATGTGTAAATAAGACCTTCCTTCGGCCAACTTTTAAATTTCAAACAGTCTTCAGCTTTGACCGTGAAACCTGACTTTAAGGATAGGTCAGGTGGTGTTTCTTGGGTGACTTTAATAGGCACTAATACTTTAAAATTATCTTTAGCTCTGTTGAAACATTATCAGATTAAAACAAATCCAAACGATGGTTTCTTCGCTTTGTACCAATGTGTTTGTATAATGGGAATTCATTGATGCTGACTCTTCAGTGATTTCTGACATTACGTTGAAGACGGAATGTTTGTATTCTTATGAAATTATTCTGCCAAAATTTAGAATAAATAGAATAGTAACATTCTCTCGTTTGTTATTTTGAACTGGGCCAAAGATGTGTATGATATAAATACATCATTTTTAAATTACTCTGAAATAGAAATAAAATAGCTAATTGCTATCAATAAAGAACACTCATGAAGTCAAATATACTATGAACTGCAAAACAGAACCTGATAAATATCATTGGTACAAATAAAAATGAGGAAAACAATTTCAATTTTTCATGGAAGATACATTTGCTGTATATTAAAATCTGGGAAAAGCTATTAAGTTCACAGTGTCTCATAAATTTTATAAAAAGCACTCTTGACACTAAATTAATTAAGAAAAATAAATAGTAAACTTCCTGGAGTCATCCAAATGTGTTTTCTTATAATTTAATTATTTCATGTAGATTAATTATACTTTACCTTCAGTAATTTCAACAGTTCAATTTGACCCAGAACATTAAACATATTTTTCTCAGAAAATGTATAAGAGATGAATCAGCAACTTTGAAAAATACATTGGTGAGTGTGTTAGAGAGTACTTTACAAATTAATGAAGCAGAAATAAGTTATGATGGCCGTCAAATATATAAGATTTTCTATATTTTAACAGATGATTTTTTTCCCGGATCTATATCACATGAACTGGATAAAATTCAACTAAGTTTTTTGTTGTTGTTGTTGTTTTTCATTTTAGCTTTTTTTTTAATGGATTATCTTATTATCCCTTCCCCTGGCACACAATGGATGCTTAGTTGGGCATCGAATATGTAGCTGGTTGGCTTAGCTATTTAGTAATGGCTGCCAACATCAGTGTTGATGACCAGAATTTCTTCCTTCAAAATCAAATAACCAAGAAGAACCTCTTCACAGAAGCAGCTTGAGGAACCATCATAGCAAAACTAGAGATAAGTATATAGTCTTCAGAGCAGAATCAGTCCAGTGCCATCACACTGGTGAGAACAGGCAGTATTATGTAGATAGGTAGCACTTAATTAAGATAAAGTTCAGAATGACCCTCAAGCTACTATTACGCCAAGACCTCTGTTCCATCATCTCATGCAACTTAGGCACCCATATATATGGGAAATGAATGGAAATTGCAGAAAATGAATCAAAATGATAGAGATGAGGATGGCTAAAATTAAATAAATGTGTACATTGGTACACAATGTTCTGACTCTTGGTTTTGGCTTAAGTCATGATCTCAGGGTTCTGGATCAAGCCCTACATTGGGCTCTGTGCTGGGCATGGAGTCTGCTTGTCCCTCCATCCTAGAATAAATAAATAAAATCTTAAAAAAGAAAAAAAGAATTACAAGGAGGGTGGAGGGGTTTCAGAACCACTCTTGGCTCAAATCTCTTGATTCTCTACAGAAGTGACTCAATTATAAAGAAAGACAAATCATTCTTGAACAGAGAATCATGAAGTTTTTGTTTTGTTTTGTTAATTAATTCCCTAGTTAGGTACTTGGGAGAATGCCCAGTCTAAAAATTTAATCTAGTCCAAGGTAAATGTGATGGTTAATTTTATGTGTCAATCTAAATGGCATTTTGGATGAGATTAACATTCTAATTGGTAAATTTTGAGAAAGCAGATTGCTTCCAGAAGGTGAGCGGGCTCATCCAACTAACTGAAGTCCTGACTAGAACAAAAAGACCAGCCTCCATGAGCAAGAGGGAAATTCTCTAGCAGACCTGCCTTTGGACTTTATCTCCACCATTGGCTTTCCAGGGTCTTCAGCCTGCTGACCCACACTGCAGATTGGATTTACTAGCATTCATAATTGTTGGATCCAGTTTCTTGTAATAAATCTCCTTTTACTTACATACATCTGATTGGCTCCGCTTCTCTGGAGAACCCTAACTATTACAAACTTTGGTACTGAGGGGTTCTAAAAGAACAGAACATTAAGAATGAAGAAACCTGACAAATACAGTACTAAATATAAATGGAATTCTGAAAGCTTGAGCCAGACCTGTGTGCAATTAACTAAAAGACGGCCTTCAAAATTTGGAAGGTCTATAATGGACTCCATGGTCCTGGGTTTAAGCTGAAGACATAAATAAGAACAATTAAGCTGACACTGCTCCACATAATGGGAAGTCTATGTTGGAGGGCCCAGAGTGTTGAGTCTTTATAATGAGCCCTTGGCTACAAGGGCCACTGACTGTCCCCTTAGGGAAGCATGAGGCCACTCTACCCTTTGCTCCTCCTATGTATCTTTCTAAAACTACAGAAATGAGCCAGGCACAGGATGGATGTTCAGTCATTTTCACTGAAACCTTTTTAAATGACCTTGGAAACCTACATATTATCCCTATTTTATTTCTCATCTTAAATTACCCTAGTCCTGGCGCCTGGGTGGCTAAGTCGGTTAAGCGTCCAACTCTTGATTTCAGCTCAGGTTATGATCTCAGGGTCATGAGATCAAGCCCTGCGATTGGCTCCATGCTGAGTGGGAACCTGCTTGGGATTCTCCCTCTCTCCCTCTGCCCCTCCCCCCACTCGTGCTTGCTCATGTGCTCAAGAAAGAAAGAAAGAAAAAGAAAGTTAAATTACCCCAGTCCTTGCATCCATTCTTGCGCACCAGGAAAGCCCACATAATCCAAATAATAAAAGTCTAGCAAAATCAAAATGCTCACAGTGTAAATTTGAACCACTTTCTATGATTACATTCATGCAAAAAATTAAAGTCCCATTAATAAATGCTCCTTTTCCCTTGAAAAATTTCAAGACACGTGATGCTGGGCAGCTGGCAGCATTGGTCCAGGCATAGTGTGTGACTCTCCATGAATCCCCACATAAAACTCAACAGAGCAATGAGATTGCAAGTCTGAAATCCCATGTACAACCCGTTCAATAAAAGCCTCAAGGTACCTGACTTTAGGGGGAAAGCTCTCAGTTTTTCCCCATTGAGAATGATATTCGCTGTCGGTTTTTCATGGATGGTTTTTATGATATTGAGGTATGTACCCTCTATCCCTATACTCTGAAGAGTTTTGATCAAGAAAGGATGCTGTACTTTGTCAAATGCTTTTTCTGCATCTATTGAGAGGATCATATGGTTCTTGTTCTTTCTTTTATTAATGTATTGTATCACATTGATTGATTTGCAGATGTTGAACCAACCTTGCAGCCCAGGGATAAATCCCACTTGGTGGTGGTGAATAATCCTTTTAATGTACTGTTGGATCCTATTGGCTACTATTTTGGTGAGAATTTTTGCATCCATGTTCATCAGGGATATTGGTCTGTAATTCTCCTTTTTGATGGGGTCTTTGTCTGATTTTGGGATCAAGGTAATGCTGGCCTCATAAAATGAGTTTGGAAGTTTTCCTTCCATTTCTCTTTTTTGGAACAGTTTCAGAAGAATAGGTATTAATTCTTCTTTAAATGTTTGGTAGAATTCCCCTGGGAAGCCATTTGGCCCTGGGCTCTTGTTTTTTGGGAGATTTTTGATTACTGCTTCAATTTCCTTAGTGGTTATAGGTCTGTTCAGGTTTTCTATTTGTTCCTGGTTCAGTTTTGGTATTTTATACATCTTTAGGAATGCATCCATTTCTTCCAGATTATCTAATTTGCTGGCATAGAGTTGCTCATAATATGTTCTTATAATTGTTTGTATTTCTTTGATGTTGGTTGTGATCTCTCCTCTTTCATTCATGATTTTATTTATTTGGGTCATTTCTCTTTTTCTATCACCACTGCTTTCAACATAGTACTACAAGTCCTAGCCACAGCAATCAGACAACAAAAAGAAATAAAAGGCATCTGAATCAGCAGAGAAGAAGTCAAACTCTCACTCTTTGCAGATGATATGATACTTTATGTGGAAAACCCAAAAGACTCCACCCCAAAACTGCTAGAACTCATACAGGAATTCAGTAAAGTGGCAGGATATAAAATCAATGCACAGAAATCAATGGCATTTCTATACACCAACAACAAGACAGAAGAAAGAGAAATTAAGGAGTCGATCCTATTTACAATTGCACCCAAAACCATAAGATACCTAGGAATAAATCTAACCAAAGAGGCAAAGAAGCTGTACTCAGAAAACTATAAAATACTCATGAAAGAAATTGAGGAAGACACAAAAAAATGGAAAAACGTTCCATGCTCATGGATTGGGAGAATAAATATTATGAAGATGTCAATGCTACCTAGAGCAATCTACACATTTAATGCAATCCCTATCAAAATACCATCCACTTTTTTCAAAGAAATGGAACAAATAATCCTAAAATTTGTATGGAACCAGAAAAGACCCCGAATAGCCAGCAGAATGTTGAAAAAGAAAAGCAAAGTGGTGGCATCACAATTCCGGACCTCAAGCTCTATTACAAAGCTGTCATCATCAAGACAGTATGGTACTGGCACAAAAACAGACACATAGATAATGGAACAGAATAGAGAGACCAGAAATGGACCCTCAACTCTATGGTCAACTAATCTTCAACAAAGCAGGAAAGAATGTCCAATGGAGAAAAGACAGTCTCTTCAACAAATGATATTGGGAAAATTGGACAACCACATGCAGAAGAATGAAACTGGACTATTTCCTTACACCACACACAAAAATAGACTCAAAATGTTTGAAAGACCTACATGTGAGACAGGAGTCCATCAAAATCCTAGAGGAGAACACAAGCAGCAACCTCTTCAACCTCAGCGGCAGCAACTTCTTCCTAGAAACATCACCAAAGGCAAGGGAAGCAAGGGCAAAAATGAACTATTGGGACTTTATCAAGATAAAAAACTTTTGCACAGCAAAGGAAACAGTCAACAAAACCAAAAGACTACCGACAGAATGGGAGAAGATATTTGCAAATGACATATCAGATAAAGGGCTAGTATCCAAAACCTATAAAGAACTTATCAAACTCAACACCTAAAGAACAAATAATCATATCAAGAAATGGGCAGAAGACATGAACAGACATTTTTCCAAAGAAGACATCCAAATGGTCAACAGACACATGAAAAAGTGCTCAACATCGCTTGGCATCAGGGAAATCCAAATCAAAACTTCAATGAGATATCACCTCACACCAGTCAGAATGGCTAAAATTAACAAGTCAGGAAATGACAGATGTTGGTGAGGATGTGGAGAAAAGGGAACCCTCCTACACCGCTGGTGGGAATGCAAGCTGGTGCAGCCACTCTGGAAAACAGTATGGAGGTTCCTCAAAAAGTTGAAAATAGAGCTACCCTATGACCCAGCAACTGCACTACTGGGTATTTACCCCAAAGATACAAATGTAGTGATCCGAAGGGGTATGTGCACCCCAATGTTTCTAGCAGCAATGTCCACAATAGCCAAACTATGGAAAGAGCCAAGATGTCCATCAACAGATGAATGGATAAAGAAGATGTGGTATATATACACAATGGAATATTATGCAGCCATCAAAAAAAAATCTTGCCCTTTGCAACGACATGGATGGAACTGGAGGGTATTATGCTAAGCGAAATAAGTCAATCAGAGAAAGACATGTATCATATGATCTCACTGATATGAGGAATTCTTAATCTCAGGAAACAAACTGAGGGTTGCTGGAGTGGTGGGGTGTGGGAGGGATGGGGTGGGTGGGTGATAGACATTGGGGAGGGTATGTGTTATGGTGAGTGCTGTGAATTGTGTAAGACTGTTGAATCACAGACCTGTACCTCTGAAACAAATGATACATTTTATGTTAAAAAAGAAAGAAGAAGAAGATAGTAAGAAGGGAAAAATGAAGGGGGCTGAAATCAGAGGGGGAGATGAACCATGAGAGACTATGGACTGTGAGAAACTAACTGAGAGTTCTAGAGGGGAAGGGGGTGGGGTGAGGGGTTAGCCTGGTGATGGGTATTAAAGAGGGCACCTATTGAATGGAGCACTGGGTGTTAGATGCAAACAATGAATCATGGAACACTACATCAAAAACTAATGATGTAATGTATGGTGATTAACATAACTAAATAAAATAAAATAAAATAAAATAAAATAAAATAAAATGCATCAAGGTAACCCCAAAACTGAAGCACATCAAAACAAATGTTTCACAGGCACAAGACTTCAGGGTTTCAGCATTTGTGTAGAAAAAAAGAAGAGGGAAGAGATGATATCTCCCTCACCTGAGAAGAGAAAAAATGTGAAAATAGCCAGCAGGTATTTACTGAAAGGTAGGGAGGGCCAATTTGCAAACAAAAGCTGAAATCAGGAAGGGTTTTCATCAGTGATGACAACTATGAATGCAAGAGGTCCACCATACAAAGATGAAGGATCTGCAGCCATGTGGCCCCTGAGAACTGTTGAAACTCACCAACCTAGCATCCCTTTTTAGGCCTGGGTCTTACACTGAAGACAAACTGGTGAGAGTGGAGTAAAGATTGAACAGCATAATGAGAATGGAGGAGTTACAAGGCCCAGGTAAAAGCAGGAAGGAGACCAAACCAAGAGTCTGCAGAAAGCAAGTGGCTGTATAATTAAATGAACAAGCTTGGGAAGTTAGAAAAGCTATCTGAAACCCTGCCTCCTTTAAAACGTTCAGAAAAATTAATTTCACATAAAAACAAGGAACAGAAAGTGATTTCAAAGTCAAATGCCATACAAAGATATTTTGAGAAAATGAGAGCGGGGGGGGGAGGGGGAATAAAGCAGGGTAACATCCTCATACACTATGAAATATATGTGAGAGATACATCCCCCAAACTGATGAAAAACATAACTTATTCATTCAAAATAAGCTAGAAAACTTGAAGAAAATGATACAAGTTTAAAGAACAGCATAAATCGGACAGAACTCAGAAAATATTAGAAATAAAAGAAAAAAATTATTTCAGAATTTAAGGCAAAGTTTGAAGAACTTTGAAGAAATATAAGAATGAACAAACATAACTGTTAATGACTTAGAGAGTGAAAAAGAACAAAAATTTAAAACATCAAAAGGTAAAGAGGATTTCAAAGAAAGTGACAAATATTGAATATTAGACAAAGATTGAAATATAGATAACATTAGTTTCTGAAGAAGAACCAAACCATATAACTACATATATATACATAGTAATAAACATAGATATGATGGAAATAATAACTTTTATCTTGGCATTTTCATTCCCTATTAACATCATTAATTTAATTTTATCTCCAATGTATTTATTAAATTCTCTCATGAATTTGATAATTTTTTGACAATCCACTTGGGCATCCTATATCAACGGCCATGAGAAGTGCTAAAGCAACTTTATGTTTTCCTTACCAGTATTTATGACTTTTATTATACATTTTTCCAGGTTTGCTACTGCTTTTGTTACAGTTTTAAATAGATGAAGCTATAGTGGGTTTTCTTGTTTTCTTCAAATTTAAAGAGAATGCTTTTAATGTTTCATGATTAATGTTTGCAATATTTTAGATGCTCTTTCAAAAATTAAATAAAATCTCTTCTACCCAAGTTTATTATTGTTGTACTTTTATCATCAATGAATGTTAAATTTATTAAATACTTTTTTTCTGTATCTATGGATACATCACATACTTTTACCTCTTTAGTCTGTTTAGAGAGTTAAATACACAAGTTAATTTTCTAATGATAAACCAATCCTGCATGAGTTTGGTTTACCAATATTCTGCTTAGGATTTTTGCTTTGATCGTCATGAGTAAACTGGCCTATAATTTAATTTTCTTACACAATCCTTTTCTGGTTTTACTACTGAGGTTATGCCAGCTCCATAAAATAAGTTGAAGAGATTTCATGACTGTTCAGTCCTCTTTGAGATAATACCTCTAGTTGAGAATTTTTGAGTTAGATAAAGAACAGAAGATTAGACCAAAAGAAAGTAAGAACTTTTCTGATGGCTGAGTAATATTCCATTGTATAGATGGACCACATCTTCTTTAGCCATTCATCTGTTGAAGGGCATCTCGACTCTTTCCACAGTTTGGCTATTGTGGACATTGCTGCTATGAGCATTGGGGTGCATATGACCCTTCTTTTCACTATATCTGTGTCTTTGGGGTAAATACCCAGTAATGCAATTGCTGGGTCATAGTGTAGCTCTATTTTTAATTTTCTGAGGTACCTCCACACTGTTTTCCAAAGTGGCTGTACCAACTTGCATTCCCACCAATAGTGTAAGAGGGTTCCCCTTTCTCCACAACCTCTACAACATTTATTGTTTCTTGCCTTGTCAATTTTGCCATTCTAACTGGTGTAAGGTGATATCTCAGTATGGTTTTGATTTGAATTTCCCTGATGGCTAATGATGATGAACATTTTTTCATGTGTCTGTTAGCCATTTGTATGTCTTTGGAATCAACTTCTTTCAAACTCCTGTTAATGTTGATATTTTGACCTCATGAATCACAAATGTTCTTTCCTGGTGAATCCTTTCAAGAAGGTTTTCAATTTACTTTGCCCAGCTCCATTAAAAGAATTACTATCTATGGCAGCAATAGTCTTATGAAAAGTATTTATTAAATAATGAGACTTGAAGGTCAAAATTACTCCTTGATCCATGGGCTGCAGAATGGATGTCGTGTTAATAGGCATAAAAAAAAATTCATCTCATTGTATATCTCCATCAGAGCTCTTGGGTGAGCCGATGCATCGTCAATGAGCAGTATTAATAGTTATCTTTTCTTGTTTTTTTAAAGATTTTATTTATTTAGTTATTTATTTATTTATTTAGAGAGCACCAGCAGGGGGAGGGGCAGATGGAGAGAGAGGATCTCCAGCAGACTTTGCTGAGTACGGAGTTCGACACGGGGCTCGATCCAATGACCCTGAGATCATGACCTGAGCCAAAATCAAGAGTTGGACGCTTAACTGACTGGGCCACCCAGGCACCCCAAAGTAATCTTTTTGTCTCAACAGTGAGCTTAAAATATTCAGTAAATCGGGTTATAAACAGATGTGCTATCAACCAGGCTTTGTTGTTCCATTTACAGACTACAGGCAGAGTAGATTTAGCATAATTCTTAAGGGTCTTAGCATTTTTGGAATGGTCAATGAACACTGGAGTCAACTTAAAGTCACCAGCTGCTTAGCTCCTAGTAAGAGTCAGCCTGTCCTTTGAAGCTTTGGAGCCAGGCATTGATTTCTCCTTTCTAGCTATAAAAGTCCTAGATGGCATCTTCTTCCGATAGGAGACTGTTTCATCTAGATTGTAAATCCGTTATTGTTTGGTATAGCCACATTCATTAATTATCTTAGCTAGATACTCTGGATAACTTGCTACAGCTTCTACATCAGCATTTATTGCTTAACCTTGTACTTTTATGTTATGGAGATGGTTTCTTTCCTTAAATCTCATGAACCAACCGCTGTTAGCTTCAAACTTTTCTTCTGCAGCCTCCTCACCTCTTTCAGCCTTCTTAGAATTGAAGAGAGTCAGGGCCTTGCTCTGTGTGGATTAGGCTTTGATTTCAGGGAATGTTGTGGCTAGTTTGATCTTCCTTCCAAACCACTAAAACTGTCTCCATACCAGCAATAATGCTGTTTCACTTTTTTATCATTCGAATGTCACTGCAGTAACACTTTTAATTTCCAGAACTTTTCCTTTGCATATACAGCTAGGTTGACTACTGGATGCAAAAGGCCTAGATTTTGTCCCCTCCTGGCTTTTGACATGTCTTCCTCTCTAAGATTAATCATTTCTAGCTTTTGATTTAAAGTGAGAAATGAGTGACCCTTCCTTTCACTTGAACATTTAGAGACCATGGTAGGGTTATTAATTGGTTACATTTCAACTTCACTTTGTCTTAGGGCATAGCGAGGCCCAAGGAAAGGTAAAGAGATGGGGAATGGAAGAATACACACACATTTATTGATTAAGTTCACTCTCTTACGTGCATGTGGGTGTGGCTTTCTAAAGCAATTACAATAGTAACGCCAGAGATCGATGATCCCAGATGACCATAACAAATATAGTAATAATGAAAACATTTGAAATAAAGGGAGAATTACCAAACTGACACACAGAGACATGAAGTGAGCAAACGCTGTGGGAAAAACGGTGCCAATAGACTTGCTCAACACAGGGCTTCCTCAAACCTTAGATTCGTAGAAAAAACAATATTTGTGAAGTGCAATAAAGTATGTCTGTATACCCCTGTATATTCCAAAGTTCTGTTCCAGATGGAGGGTGGAAGATAAGTGTTCTGTATTTTTTATTCTAACTGAACTTATTTGTGATTTCTATTAACTTGCTCCTCACATAACTTAGACCTGGGAAGATTTTGATTGCAGATCCCCTCCTCAGGGACCTTAAATCAAACTGTGTTGCCTCTGGGCCTGTTGACAGAATTGGGGTTTGTGCAATAGCTGGGCAAAAGGAAGGGATAGGCGCAAAAGAGAGATTTGAGAGCTTTTGGTTGGTTTACCTTTTATTTTTTTTATTATGTTATGTTAATCACCATACATTACATCATTAGTTTTTGATGTAGTGCTCCATGATTCATTGTTTGCGTATAACACCCAGTGCTCCATTCAGTACGTGCCCTCTTTAATACCCATCACCGGGCTAACCCATCCCCCCACCCCCTACCCCCTAGAACCCTCAGTTTATTTCTCAGACTCCATAGTCTCTCATGGTTCGTCTTCCCCTCCGATTCCCCCCCTTCATTTTTCCCTTCCTACTATCTTCTTTTTTTTTTTTAACATATAATGTATTATTTGTTTCAGAGGTACAGGTCTGTGATTCAACAGTCTTTTTAAAGCTTTAAAATTCAGGGTATTTATGTCCCGTGCACTACACATTAGTCTTTGTTAGATTTTTCTAACTTTAAGTTAGAAAACTTACTGAAGTATGTTGAAACTATTTTTAAGCCAAAAAAGGAGTTACAGCCTCATGAGAGAGAGTATTTTATGAATAGTATGTGAAGATCATAATGTAAAAAGACTGTGATATTTGGGACTAATAAATTTTAGGAAGTGTGCTCTGTTTCAGGCATATAAGGAGCTTTCAGATCAAATGAAAAACACATACTAGGTATACAAAATGCATTTTGTGGCATCTTTCTAGACAAATGTAGGGATGCCCTCTTGTGTTTGGTTTTCCATGGTAAAATACATTTAAGAAAATGGTCATTTCTTAACCTAGTTTTAGATATGCTCTTATTTTATGAAAGTAGAAAAATTACTTAATATTTATTAGGTGTCTTTAAGACATTATTAGTTGCTTAAAATACAATTTCTGTCTTCTAAGAAATCATTTTCCTGTGATTAGAACAACTCTTACTTTTTTCTTTCTTTGATTTCACATTAACATTGTGAAAAATACTCCGTTGAGCAATTTATGTTGGAATTCAATCACTTTCTTTTTCTCAAAATAATGGATATAGCTGTGGACAAAAAAAAAAAAAAAAAAATGTGCCTGTGAAATATCTTATAGATTCAAAAGTGCTTTCACATAAAAATTTCCCTTGTTTCTCAAAAATAATCTTGTGAAGTGTGTAAGTTAAGAAGTGTACACCCCTATCTCTGAGATGAGAAAACCAAAGCCCTGATCTTCAGGAACTACTAGGAACCTTACAGCAAGTCTGATAGAGAAGTCGGATCTGAATCTGGCCCCAGACCTTGACACGCTAAAAGCTGAGCTTAACCTATGAGGCTTGACAATGAGTATTTTCTGAATCTACTTTTTGTGACCCATGACCTGCCACATGATCTTCATCTATAGAACAGAATACTTGAAATAGTAACCAACATAGAAAACTCTAGACATACATATCACATATATATATATCATGTATGTATTACAATACACATGTGCATATGTATGTGTGAACAAAAGCATGCATGTGTATTACTTTATCTCTGTAAGTTGCCATTTATTTAAATTTAAACTTTCGGTCACCTGGATGGCTCCGTTGGTGAAGCATCTGCCTTCAGCTCAGGTCATGATCCCAGGACCCTAGGATTGAGTCCCATATTGGGCTCCCTGCTCAGCAGGCTTTTGACATGTCCAGCAGGGAGTCTGCTCCTCCCTCTCCTGCTGCCTCTCCCCCTGCTTGTGCTCTGCTTTCTCTCGCTCATTCTCTCTTTCAAATAAATAAAATCTTTAAAAAAGAATAAATTTAAACTGTCAAGTTTTTCTAAAGAAAAGTTCCGATAAGGAGAAAATAGCAAAATGTTTAATGTTTAAATACAATTAAATACTAAAAATACTTAGCTTTTTCAGCCTTCCTGAATTAGGAAACATCTAGAGTCCAAATATCAACAACTTTTGGCATCTTAGTATCCTAACAAATGCTAGCAAGATTTACAAAAAAGGAAGATTGCTATGAAGACATATTGCTCATTGCTACATTATGAAAATCTTCATCTGATTTGGTCCTACATCAAAGAATGTTTGTAATTCAACAGAATGTTTCCAAGTGCTATCTTACATGCTGAAATGGAATGAATGCTCTTTTTTTGTTTTATGAAATGGCATTTTTTTTATCCTATGAAATGGTTGTTCTTTCCGTTTTCTTAATGCGATGCCTTTTGTGATTCTAGAACAATAGATCTGGTCAACTGGTCAGTCTCTGAGTCTAAGACCAGACTGGTTATGGATAAGAGAAGAAAATGTAAAAGAGCTTACAAACAGAGAGAGAAGAACATAAATATTGACAGCCGTGGGGAGATGACATTGGAACCCTCATGGAAAGCTTGTTCATGGTCATTTGGAGGGCAGTATATGTGTTCTTTTGGTTGATGACTCAGCACAGATTTCACTTCATAGGAAACACTTTCAATAGACCTTTAAGGCAAGACACAGATTAAAAATCTCATTTTTCACCAACTATAGCTTTGTGGGTTGTCTGCCTGCTTCTATAATGACTCAGAAACACCTGCACTGTGAGGGCTGCTGCTCCTTCCTGGCTGCCGAGAGCTCATTCCCCAGAGGGTGGGGGATGGTGGACAGCATCCACATACTCTCCCAGAGAAGTCAGGGCGCTACTTTGTAGCTTTCTGGCTCGAATAGCTTTTGTGTTTTCTGTTGTATATCTGGTTGGGACATGTTTCCTTCATTTTGTGTTGGTGGTTGTGATAGACTTTTAATCTAGTCTGAATGAACCCTTTGTCTCTTCTCTGCTAGACAGTGTAATAGGTAAGATATTTATTTGTTGATTTAAAAAAAATAATTAGATGAGGTCATGAGATCCATGAAGTTTGTGCTTATCAAGGCATGAAATATGACCACATAGATAATCCACCCTCGTTCTGTCCCACGAGGCTAATTCAGGTCACCTCACTGGGTGGGATCATTAGAGGTAAGGAGTGTGCATCATGACATGCTGCATTCCAAGCAACCCACCTCCACCCACTGGGATGGTAGGAGAGCATCGCTTAGGGGATGTGCTATAATATATAGCAAGTCTCATGCTACTTCCTGAACCCAAATGGAAAAAGTAAATTTATCTTTATGGACTCTTGCTGCAGGCCCCCTTTATTCTATTATTTTTCCATTTCTGGCTCAGGCTAGTAAATAGGGATGATGGGGGAAGAAAGATGAGCTATACATGTATGTGTGTGAAGCTACGAGAGTGTGTTTCTGCCTGTCTGTGTGTTGTGTGTGTATGACAGAGACAGAGAACTGCCTAGAAAAAAACTCTTGTCAGAAGACTAATGTTGACATTATTTACAACTTTTCAGAATAGATTATATATAACTGTGAATTGCCATCTGAACCCATCTAATAAAAGAAGAATAAATAAATAAGCCTGTTTATTTCATCTGTTTTTATTCTTCCTGCCTAGACCCTGTTTCACATGGTTTCAAATAGGACATGTCAATGCCTTTGGAAACATGTCTAAAAATATACCTATACCGAAACAGCAAGTTTTGGTTTCACAAAACATTGCACAAATATATACAGAGTGATGTTTTACATATTTTTAAGCATTCATTTGTATATTATATGGAAAGTAACAGAATTCTATTTTTGGATATTAACACAGGGTGTGTGTGTGTGTGTGTGTGTACACATGTAACACTGATTTCCCCTTAAAATGCTCACAGCTCTTCCTTTTAACTTAATCAGTCTGGCAGGCTGATAAGGAAACTAATAAACAGAGTCACAAATAATTTCTGGAAGGTCAGAGAAGGGAGAGCATTAAAAATCTTTTAAATAACTATCTAACTAAATAGTAACAGCAATTAAAAAACAAACCATAAAGTACAGGTAGAAATCTTTGACTTTGAAAATTTTCCAGTTGGTAAACTCTGGAACCTGAGCAGTGAATAGCAGTTTGCTCAAGATGAATTGTCACATTTACCTATTTTCAATGCCCATGTGGCTTTGTCTTTTACTCCAGCTGCCCCTTAGGCCATCCTGCTAGGAGACTCTGGGCCCTGGATTCCAACAGGATTGGCTACAAAATTTGGAGAATCCAGTGTGAAGTGAAAATGAGAAACATTTATTGAAACTTATTGAAAAATTATTATGAAGTTCAAGATGACAATGGCAGGACATTAAGCCAAGCACAGAATCTTTGTTAGTGTGGGGTCATGTATGACTATATGGGTCGCATGCTCATGAAGCTGGCCTGGCTGGGAAGTTTTTACTGTTTTTCCACTGGATTGTGTTCTAGTTAACTCCTTGACTCTTTTCTTGGTCATTGGTAACAACCCATACCTCACGCTTGTTAATATCCCTTGAATACTACTCTGCTTCACTTTCTGTGGGTAGCTTTAGATCAGTGTCCACAGCAAGTCTATTTGGTCTCCCAAGATCCTACCCTAATTCAAGTTCTGATAGGCCAGCCCACCAACACTCTCTCCCTTACCCATTCCAACAGGAACAAAAGAAATGTCTTTGTTTATATATGTTTTGCCATATCTGTTAATCAAGTTCTAGCTAAATGCAAATTATGAAGGAAGTAGAAGAGCCTAGAGTCCAAAAAAAACCCACAACACCATATAGATTGCTTTAGCTGTTTGAATTTACCCAAATCCTACTTTAAGTAAAAATATTTTAGTCAATTCAATGATCTCAACCTGAAAAAGGGTTATCAAGTAGATACCAGTTTGGATATTTCTTTTCATTAATTTGAGATGAAAATGGTATACACTGAGTACTTAATATATGTTGGAAACCTTTATACTCTATCTTGTTGAATCCTCATAACAATCCTGTGAGGGAAATTTTCATATTCTCCATCAGTCCAGAACAGTATAATATGGAGCTGACGGATCATTCCACTGTTGACAACAAAACCAAATTTCTGGGGATGCTCCTATTGGACAGTGCTGGATGAATGGTTAGACTCTCCTTCTAAACCCCATTTTCTCCTCAGTGATGGGAATTTTGCCATCACTCTCAGTGACACCAGGTTTGCTGCCCCTTCTGTCATGTCAGCTCCTTCTGTTCTTTCTATCTTGACCTCCATGCCCCAGGTGAGGCACCTTGAGATGGTCCACTTCATAGCTTAGTCTGAGTCTGCTTGGAATCACACTGCCTGGGGTAGACTCTGTTACTCCTGAGGCTGTGTAGGAATCAAATCCCATGATCTTTAAACCTGGGAACATCTGTAGGAATCACTCTCCTCCCTATCCTACAGCTGAATTTCCTTTGGCCTCTTAGAATCTCTGTATCCTGAGGCATGAGGGTACTAATGGCACTGTCCTTTCCAGCAGGAAAGGGTAGGTCACTCTTCCTGCTTCTTTCCTCCTCGCTTTTCCAGGGGGAAGATTCGCGCCATCTCCCCACTGTGTTGTCCACAACCTCAACTATAAATTCCTGCATTCCCATAGCTAATAGCCAGATTACCCCCATTGGCACAGCAGATTTGGTTCCTCTCTTTTGGAGATCCCTTTGCCATGTTGACAAATGCTCAAGGTGATGTAGATCTTAAGCTGAGGGCCTAGAATATGTCTGTGGCTGTGTCCAATGTTCAATTTCTCCATACCGTTTTTCAGTTAAAGGTATAAAGAATGTGGCAGACAGACTTTAAGATGGCCTCAGAGATCCCTATGGTCCGATGTTGACACCTTGTATAATCCCCTCTTCCAGAGTGTAGTTAGGGCCTGGGACCTGCTTCTAGTCTAATAAAATATGGTAAAGGTGATGGAAAGTCACCCTCTTGATTACCAAACATTTTATATTTTGTAAGATTCCATCCAGGTAGCTGAATGGCTCTAAGGTTTCTATTAATCAGGACTCTTCAGAGAAAAAATAAAGATATACATAAATATGTTTATATTTTATTAAATTATTAAATTATCCTTATTAAATATCCTTATTTATATTTGAATATTTCATATCCTTATTAAATTATAAGGAATTGACTTGTACAATTATGGAGGCTGGCGAGTCTGAATCTGCAGTGTGGGCCAGCGGGCTGGAGACCCAGGAGAGCCTCTGATACATGTAAAGTCAGAAGGCAGTCTGCTGGAAAATTTCATCTTGTTCCAAGAGGCCAGTCTTGTTCTATTCAGACCTTCCTCTGATTGGGCAAGAGCCACTCACATTATGGAGGACCATCTGCTTTATCCAAAGATCAGAGATTTAAATACTAATGTCATCCAAAAACACTATCCAAGTTGAAACATGAAATTAACCATCACCCTCTTCTATGCTCACTTTGAAGAATTAAGCTGCTATGAGTCCTACAGCCACAAGAAAATTAGTTCTGCCCACAACCTCAGTGACTTTCAAGTGGATCCTTTCCTCCTTGAGTCTCCAGATGAGAACCCAAACCTGGCCAACATCTTGGCTGTGGCCTTTCAAGGGACCTGATTAAGCCATGCCTGCACTCCTGGCCCACAGAAACAGATAATAGATGTGTGTTCTTTTAAGCAACTAAATCTGTAGTAAATTGCTACTCAGCACGGAAAATACAGCACAGAATACAATTTAGTAGTCAAAGAATCCACCTTCTCCACTAGAAATGATCTTAATATTCTTGTTTATCAAAAATGTATATCTATTGGTCTCATACGACCTATAGTACATTACTATTAGTACAACCAGTGCATTTCTTTTGTCAGTTTTGCTCATCTGAAAATATAACCATAATGTCATGGTTCTCAATGTAACATTAATAAAACCCATACATCAGTGTTTGATTGTGTATTTTCTACTTTCCCCAACCACAATATGGAGCAAAAAATGAGGAAAACTCACATATGGTGGTACAGAAGTCAATCCGATGATTGGGAAATCTTTCTCATCTTTGTGCTGGTAATCAGAGGGCTGAACCAAATAGCCCTGCATATCTATTCTCTAGAATGTTATGACTCCTTGAACAAACATTTATTTATATTATCATCCTGTACCACAGAAAATCAATTCATTCTGAATGTCAATACCAGGCAAGTACAATATACAATATTATATATCTTTGTGTTAAAAGGGTGGGGTTAGACCAAGTGGTACTGTAGAAACTTGTAACCCTACTATGGAGAAGAACACCACCACCCTTGGGAAATACTACTCTCTGATTCTTGGCTCAACAGAGTTCTTTGAGGTATTCTGAAGCCTTATGTCATTGCACTCTATGCCAAACTTTCCAACTAAGAACATGGAATTACCCTACTGATAAGATATGTAGATCTTATTTGGTTGCTATGATCCTAGAACTCTGGGCACATATCTACACAGTAACTTGTCGACATTCATTATCTTAGATAAGTCCAATCTAGCAGCTTGTTTATGCATTCAATCCATGGACCAGTTCTACTGCTTTTGAAATAGAACTTGTCTGTGAGTCTGCCTTTGTTAAATTTTGCCAAAATTCAGGTAATAGGAGGGCCTGATCTCCTCCAGTCTGTGCCTTTAACTATGCAGACTCATTTGTGCACCATGAAGCAAAGGTCCTGTGACACTCCCATAAGTGTGTACTGTTGATCTTCCTTCTGGCCTTTCCCAAGAGCCCAGCAATTATGTATCAGGGTGAACATACAGCAGTGAGGGGAAACACCCATACCTTTTAGTGATTGTTAGACCTTAGTTAATGCCAATCTCTATAGACCCAGCCACCATCACAAGTCCACCAATTAGAGTTGGAGTTTATAGGTATACCCAAATCTATATTACAGTGGGACCAGGAACTTCCTTAATTTTTTCGTTGCATCCCACAGGATGAGGAACCCAGATTCTAAATGCATAGCTGAAAACAAAATCCCTAGACCCCATTGTCTTCCAGAAACATGGATCAAGAGCCATTATAGTGGGAGAGCTCACAGAATTCTGTTTCTCTCACAAGATGAATAAAGCAAAACAATACTACATTCTTTATAGACTTGAGAGATGAAGCTGTGATAATTCCTGTACATCCTCATTTAACTTGCCTGGATAGCATGCACAGTTGGGAGATGTGACTTGCAGAATGAAAGTAGATTTACCTGAAATGAAATTAGATAGTGACTTCAATGGCAATAGAAACCCAGATTTGGCCCTTTTGCTGTAGTAATTCAACACAGCTGCAAATCACTGCCACATAATCATTGTTTCTTGTGTTATCATTGAAGACCACCAGAGCAATTTCTTTTCATTTGTCAATGGCAGCAATGCATCTTCACTATTCTGGTTAGGACTACATCCATTCTCTGACTCTCTGCTACTGTTTATTTCTCAAGGACCTGTTGTTTCATCATCTCACAGGATACAGGCTGGTTCACGCTACCAATGAAGGTGAGCCAATAATACCTGGTGAGCAAGAAATAGTAGGCACCGTTGGTTCCTCGGTAAGGCAAATGTGAGTCAGCATAGAATTTTACAAAAACTCAGACATCTGTCACTTTGGGAAGTTTTAGAAGGTCCAGGGGGCTGGAGAAGATAAAAGTATCTCAACACAATGTGAAATAGAATTTATTCTACCTTGTACCTCTTTCCCCTGAGAAAGAGACATAAAGCTTTTTATGCTTCTTTAGATTTTGGAGGCAAATGATTTTGTGTGAGATGTTTTGACCCATTTACCAAAAATCCTGTGAGAATGGCAGCTTTGAATTGGGGTTCAGATGAAGAAAAGACTTTCCAGCTGGTCCAGGCTAGAGTGCAAGCTGTTCTACCATTTGGGCTTCATAACCAAGCAAATAAATTGTATTCAAAGTACCCATGGCAGCTGAGAAGTCTTTATGGAGCCTCTGACAAACCTGGATAGGAGACCCACTGTGCAGAACCCTGAGGATTTGGGGGAATTGATACTCTTTTCTTTTTTTTTTTTAAGATTTTATTTATTTATTAGAGAGAGAGAGAAAACACGAGCGGGGGGAGGGGAAGAGGGAGAGGGAGAGGCAGACTCCCTGATGAGCAGGGAGCCTGATGTGGGGCTCTATCCGGGACCCCAGGATCATGACCTGAGCCGAAGGCAGAAGCTTAACCAACTGAGCCACCCAGGTGCCCCGATGCTCTTTTCTCAAACAAATTCAATCTCTCTCTTTATCACTCTCGATTTCTCTCATACACACACACACACACACACACACACACACACACACACACACACAGATCTGAAACAATTCCTGGCTCACTACTGAATCCTGGAAGAGTCTGAATTCCTGACCATGAGATAGTACATGATCATGTGACCTGTGATGCCTGTCATGAATTAGCTCTTCTCTGATCCTCTAAATCATAAATTTGAGTGTGAATATAACAGTACTGCATCATCAAGGAAAACAGTTATAAACAAGATCAGGATATAGCCAGTTCTAAAGGCACAAGTCATTTTTTTTATTTTTTTATTTTAGAGAGAGAGAGAACATGCATGTGTGCAATCACGGGGTGGGGGGGACAGAGGGAGAGGGAGAGAGAGAATCTTAAGCAGGCTCTACGCCTAGCACGGAGCCCGACTTGGACCTCAATATCAGGACCCTGAGATCATGACCTGAGCCTGAGTCAAAATCAAGAGTTGGACGCTTAACTGACTGAGCCACCCAGGTGCCCCAGAGCACAAGTAATTTTTATGAGCATCTGGCTCATCTTTCCGGGTCTCCGACATCTACTGCTATACTATGTCTCCCTTATTCCACATATATGGCTTAATGATGAGTTCTCCATGACCAATTGATAGAGGAAGAAAAACACTAAATCTGATTTATAAAGAGTTCAAAACTAAGGAAGACATGGAGTTCCACAGGGTCACAGATATTCTTGAGGAGGGAGCGTGAATAGAACAAAACATTTATCTGTCTGAATACTTTAAATGAAGGGAAAAATGGTGAGAATTATGTATCTATACTGATTCATGGGCAGTGACTAACATTTTGACTGGATTGTTGGGGATTTGGAAAGAAAGAATGACTGTATTGGTTACAAAGACATCTGACACATAGGTGGATATAGACTTTTAAGAATATTCCTGAGGAAGAATATTATGTCTCATGCAAACACTCCGCACAGGGCTGACTGCATAGGATCTTCTCAGTGAAGTGCTGTATAAGATGATCTGTTCTGAGGATGTACATTAGTCCCTTTCTAAGCCAGCCAGCACCTGCTCAATGAGCTTATGAACAAAATGGTGATAATGCCAGAGCCAGAGGTTATGGGTACAACAACATGAATTTTTCCTTCACAAAGCGGATCTAACTACCACCGGTTCTGACTGCCCAAATGGCCAATAGCAAAGACCAGTGTTGATTTTCAAAATTGGCACCATAACAAATTGGAGGCAGCCAGCTAGCCAGCAGAAGCTTGATTACATTGGATATTTTCCATTATGGAAAGAGCTTCAGTTTGCTCTCACACGAACAGAGACTCACTCCAGATGTGGATTTACCTCCTCCACTCACTATACTTCTTTCATTGCCACTGTCTGTTGATTTAGTCAATGCCTCATTTATCAACATATTGGCTCAGCTCACCTAATAATGCACCTGGTCGACATACGTTTTACAACAAAGGACCAAGTCAATGGACTTATACCTGTGGGATTTTTGTACCTATCACTCAGAAGCAACTGGCTGGAATGAAATTGAATGACATTGCAAAACTCAACATAAAACACATATAAAGTCACTCTAATAATAAAAATTTCTAACCCTATACAGATGCCAAGAGGATCTCCTCCCATTGTCAAACTCCAAAACAGACATTTAAAAGTTTAAATTTCACTCTTCCCAATTAAAACTCGAGAATGGTAAAATCCAAAGTCAAAGATTTTTAGTTTCACAAGTGAAATTTCAGAGTTCAAAATTTTCGGTTTAAAGACTAATAATTATCCTCTCAAATTTCTTATTTTCTTCAGTGTCAGGGAGGGCAGTTCTTTTAGCCTGAATGGTGGTGAAGTACTCTCATCAGCCTGAGCTCTTTCTTGGTGGAATATGTGCAATCATTTCCAGAGCCTCATAGCTTGGAGTCATATCGTGCCATATACCCCATGGGCCTTGTTTATAAAGAATTTAATGATTTAATAAGAAATGCAATATTATCTCAACACTAACCCACACCAACAGAGTTTAGAGAAAAAGCCATCCTTAAACTCTGTTATCACCTTAGCCCAAATTATCTTCATAGGATTCAATGCTTAGTGTTATCAAAAACCATAGCAGGCACACAGAGTGTCAAAGAGAAGAAGAAAACCATATTGACTCCAGCCACAATGGGATGCCCGCTGGTCAAGAAGACAAAACCTGAGAACTTACATTCGAGAGGGAAAACATTCTCCTAGCTTGAAATTAATTCATGGGACCTTTACCAATTTTGTGTAATTTTGTGCATATTTGCCAGGTCTTGGGGGAAAACTCTTGGTGCATGTTGTATCTCTTTCAGAGTCACGTTTGATCCATTGCGCTCTTTCGGCCAAGAATAGAAATATGCCCTGGTGGCCAGCTTTGTCGCCAGTTCCACATTTTCTCTCCAGCATACGTGTTCAGTCTAGGACCCTATATCTTATTCCACTGCCTCTTTACAAGCAATTGGTTAGACCTGAGAAACCTGACTCTTAAGGACATTTTCTTCTGTGGGTGCATTGGTCAATCCCAAGTCCAGCCTAGACCATGTAACTAGAGCTGTGGACAAACCACATGAATCAAAGGACAGTCTCCTCAGTCATTGACACAAATCCAGAATTTGGGGCAGCAAATACATCTGTACCACTGCCTACCCAGGCCCGGCCCAACAATATAAAGCTAGCATATTGCCTGAGCACTATAACACACTGAAATCATGTGCCTTGCAATTTTCAAGATCCACATATTACTCCACTCAACACCTAAAAATCTTATAGAGTATTTTCTACCTACAATTACATTCATGCTGCAGCTGTCCTGTGAACTGAATCAAGCAACCAGCAGCTGGACTTTGAAGAAAATCCTATTTGCTAAAGGCTCCCCTTACTTTCTCCAGACCCTGAGTGGGGGAGTGCACTGAAGCCTCTCTCAGGCCTACCTTTGCTCATCAGATCATTTGTTTCCTTGATGAGGCCTAATCTTTGTAGAAATCTTAGCCTTTATAGAAGTCACTTCATTATTTTCTTTACATGCATGCATACACGCAAATACCCCACCTCCAGCACCACAGCCACCACCTCCCCCACCTCCTACCTCCACCACCTCCTCCTCCTACCTCTACCACCTCCACCACCACCCCCACCTTCTACCTCCTACCTCTACCACTTCCACCACCTCCTACCTCCACCTCTGCCTCCACCACCTCCACCACCTCCACGACCTCCTACATTCACCACCTCCACCTCCTACCTCCACCTACCTCCACCATCCCCACTCCTTCCACCTCCACCACGTCCACCACCACCACCTCCACCTATCTCCACCTCCACTACCTCCACCACCTCCACCACCTCCATTACCACCACCACCTCCACTTCTGTCACCACCACCAATAACCGTTTTGAAAAACCAAAATGAACAATTCATAGAATTCAAGGCAGGATCTCTATCTTCTAAATTGCTAAATAAAATAACAATAAACAAGAGAGTTTACATAGTAAAAGCAAATGGACCAAGACAACAAGAACAAATTAAACAAAATAAAGTATAAAACAAAGTAAACAAAACAAGGAAGTATAAGACAAAATGGTAGAAGTAAAGTCAATCATACTTTGATTTTGATAGTAAATTTTCACTGTGAAATATATTGCCCATTAAAAGGAGTAAAATTTGATAATTAAATTAAATGCTTTTTAAATTAGGTTTATTATAAATTACACACATAATTTAGAAATAAAATAAAAAGCAAAATCTTTACCAGGAAAACACTAACAAAGGAAAGCGCAAGTGGAAATTATAATATCAGACAAAATATTTTAAGTTAAAAGTCATTAAAGGAATAAAGTAAATCATTTCATGTTGTCAAAAAGGTTAAATCTGTAATGAAAACATTATAGTAAAAAATCTTTTATGTACCAACTAGTAAAACATGATATGATATGCAAACAACACTAATTGATAATAGTTTCTTTGTCTAGAACATTTGTGAGAAATTATCCCTCACCCATTCTCATGTGTATAATTCACAAAGAATTGTGAAAAAACTAGCAAAGATATAAGAAAGCTATGATGGTTCATTTTATGTGTCAACTTAACTGGGCCACGGGATGCCCAGTATTTGGGCAAACATTTTTCTGAGTGTGTCTGTGAGAGTGTTTCTTGATGAGATTAACATTTGAATTATTAGACTAAGTAAAGCAGATGGCACACCCCAATATGGGAGAAACATATTCGATCCTCTGAAGGTCTGAATAGAAAAAAAAAAAAGACTGAGTAAGGAAGAATTCAATTCTCTGCTTGATTTTCTTCAAGCTGGGACATTGGTCTTCTGCCCTTGGACTCAAATTCAAACTGGAATTTGCACCATTGGCTCTCTTGGTTCTTAGGACTTTGGACTCAAACTGGAACTACACCATTGGCTCCTGGATCTCCGGTTTGCCAACTATAGATTTGGAGAGTTCTCATCCTTCACAATTACATGAGCCAATTCCTTATGATAAATCTTTTTATATAGGTAGAGCTAGAGATAGAGGTAAGTATCTATATAAATATCTCCTACTGATTCTGTTTCCCTGGAGAACTCTGACTAATATAGATATAGTACTGAGAGTGGTTCTAGAGGAACAGAATATTAAGGATGAGTTTTCTGAATTCATTTGGGGGTTCCTGGAATGGGATCTCTAATCTAATTAGATTCAAAGATTGTAATGACTTTATTTCCAGTAGTAAACAGTGTGGGCATGTGGACATATCCCTTCTGGCCCCTCCTACAACCAAAAAGGTGCTCATTCTCCCATAACCAGGATTCATGGGCCTGGGAATCTAGGGGTGGGAATGAGAGTGGCCCCACTCAGTATCACCCCTAGTGACCCAATAGCAAAACTTCTGCTTCTTGTTCTCCTGACTCTATGCTCTGCTGACCTAGTAGTTAGGCCTAGTGGTTAGCTCAAAAGTAAGGAATGCTTCTACCAAGAGATACAGCAATGATTCCATTGAAGTGGAAGTTAGGACTGACATCTGGCATTTTCCGCTCCTCATGCCTCTGAATCAACAGGCAGAGAAGAGAGTTACAGTGCTGGCTGGGGTGATTGATCCTGACTACTTGGGGGAAACTGAACTGCTACTTCACAATGGAGGCAAGGTCAGGAATACAGGAGATCCTTTAGGGTTTCTCTTAGCATTACCATGACTTGTGACTAAAGTCAATGAAAACTACAACAACCAATACAGGCAGAACCACTAATGATCCAGACCCTTCAGGAATGAAGGCACACACACAAATATATAAGAAAATAATAAGGAAATACTCATGACAATTGCGGTACTCATTTCTGTGTGGTAGTAGCTGGTATTTATAACCATCTTCTTCCACTATCCATTCTGTATTCCCTTTGTCTTCAGCAAGCAACTCAGCTGGTCATGGTTCTTTGCCTCGTAGGGTGATTTAAACCTTTATACATTACATTTGGAGACCGAGTATTGTTTAAGGAGACGTGTATGAGTGCCCATTGGCAAAGGCAGATTTGTGGTGGTGAATTTTAGGTGTAAATTTTTTCAGGCCACAGAGTGCCCAGATATTTGGTCAAATATCATTCTGGGTGTCTGTGAGGGCATTTCTGTAGGAAACTAACATTTGAATCGGTAGAATGAGTAAAACGAATTGCCTTCTCCAATGTGAATGGGTCTCATCCAATCCTTTGAAGGCCTGAATAGAAAAAACAGACTGAGTGAGGAAGAATTTGCTGTCTCTGCCTGACTGTCTTCAAGCAGGGACATTGGTCTTGCTCTGCTTTCTGACCCAGACACAGACTGGAACTTACACCATCAACTCTCCCGGGTCTCCAGCTTGCTGCCTGCTGATCTTGGATTTCTCAGACCCCATAGTCCTGTAAGCCATTCCTTATAAGAAATGTAGATCGTGAGGACACATACATATGTCTCCTGTGGGTCTGTTTCTCTGGAGAACTCTAATACAAAAACATATATGAAATAGTATATGTACATTTTAAGGAAAAATAAGAACATGAAATCTTTATACCTTCTACCCAGAACAAGAAACTGAATGTCACCATACCCTAGTGGCCTGTCATTTGTCTCCCAATAACTGACTGGGCCTGGAAGTGACACACATCACTTTTACTTATGGCCTATTTATCAGAACTAGTCACATAGCTTCAGTCTAAGTGACAGAGTGAGAGAAATGTGGGGAAGCACATAGAAACATGGTGAATCTGAACATTTCCTACCATACGACCACCATCAGATATCTATCTGTACACAGCAGTGTTTCTGAATTCCTTATTTGTCCTATTGGTTTATGTGCCTATCTCTGTTCTATGACTGTACTGTATTTATTATTATAGCTTTAAAATAAATCTGCATATTTGGCAAAATATTTCTTTCCAATCTGTTAATTGTTCAAATTTAAGAAGGCTTTCACCCATCTTGTTCACTTCCACCTTCTATAGGTAACTACTTTTATTATTTTCTTGGGTGTTCTTTCAATGTTTATGCAATTATAAAGAAGCACAACATATGTGTTCTTAATTTTTCCTTTTCTTGCACAAAATTGGCTTGTTCTGGATCTTGGTTTACTAACTTAGCAGTATATCCTGGATATAATGTTATCAGTGAGTATTCTCATTCTTTTCAGTAATAATAATTATAATTCTATTTTCATGCACACTTCCAAGATGTTACTATTCCAAACAATCTCATAATGTCATTTAGAGAGTATAGGTATATCCACAGCATAGACTCCAGAGGCAAAAATGCTGGGTCAATTTTAATTAACTTGTGTGTGTGTGTGTGTGCGCGCATGTGTGTGTGCCATCCAGAAGACTTTCATTTTAATGTGGCTGAAATTATTTGTTGCCACTGACTTAGTTTTAAGAAAAACCCCTTCACTCTGAGATCATAAAGAAATGATCTCATGATTTTTCAGAGCTCTATATTTTTGTTTAAGTATTTAAGTATTTGAATAATTTGCAGTTTATATAGATACAAGGAATAAACTATGAATAACTTTATATTTTTTTATCTTGTTATCGTTGGCATTTGTTGTTGTTGTATTGGCTTGTCTAGAATAGTGTTGAATAGAAATGCTAGTTGTCACTCTTGTTTTCTTGTTGATCTGAAGAGAATAATTTTTTTAAAGATTTGATTTATTTATTCATTTTAGAGAGAGAGAGCACACAGCAGGGGGAGGAAAAGAGGGAGAGAGAGAATCCTCAAGCAGACTCTACACTGAGTGTGGAGCCTGACAAGGGGCTTGATCCCATGACACTGAGATCATGACCTAGCCAAAATCAAATGTTGGCTGCCTAACCAACTGAGCCACCCAGGCACCCTGAAGAAAATAAACATTTCACCATTAACTGTGATGTCTCCAAAATGATTTATCATAGATATGATTTTTGAAGTTAAATATGTTTATAATTTCATTTTGTTTTGTTTTATTTTAGATCCATGAATTGATACTGAATTTCATCAAACACTTCCTCCAATTTATTTATTAAAGTGATCACATATATTTGAAGTCAATTTGAGGTTTCTTTATTATTTGCATTCCACCAGGATCATAACTTTTAATCAAACGGCTGAAAATTAATAAGCTAAACATCCCTATTAAATGTTAGAAAAAAGAACAGAAAAAACAAACTAAAAGAAAGATAAAAGAAAGGAGCAAAATTTAATAGTCCCCAAATATAACAATAGCAAAGATCAACAATGGCAACTGAGGCAAAAGTTTGTTCTTTCATTTTCTTTTTTATTGTAATGTAATTGACATACAATATTGTATTAGTTTGAGGTGTTGTTCTTTTCTATTATCCCATATATACTAAAAATTTGCGCAAAATGCATCTGTAAAAGACAAATGAAAATAGGAAAGACATTTAGAGATGGAAGAATAGAAATACCTTAATACTGAATATATGGAACAGTATAAAAGCACAATTTAAAGAAAGAAAGGACTCCTGGAAATTCAAAGAATGTGATGGCAAAAATAAAAATAATAATAATTGAATAATAAAGTTGAGGAAATTTCTCATAGGATAAAACATAAGTAAAAAGAGATGCAAACTTGTAAAGAAAAATTAAGAAAATTAGATCATCAGTCCAGGAAGTCAAATGTCACATTCAAGACAGGGAGAAGGTGGGGGGCGGGGAGGATGACATTAGAAAACTGTATGACAAAACTCTTCAGAACCGAAGGACTTGGAACTCTAGATTTTAAAGGGGTCATCAAAACCCCAAGTGCAATAAATTAAAGAATAATCCTATGAAGGCATATGACTGAAATTTCAGAACACTAGCATAAGGTTATATACAAAGGATGAGAAATTATAATGGCATAGTACTTTTCAAAGGCAACACTGGGCTCTGGAAGTCAACAGCATGATACCTTCAAAACTCTAACTGAATTGAATATCCAATCAAAGTACTAAGTGAATATATAGATTAAAGCCATTGAATTGAATATCCAATCAAAGTACTAAGTGAATATATAGATTAAAGCCATTTTCAGAAGCACAAAATATTTTTTGAAGAAACTTTCTTGGCGTCCTTTCTCTGCATCTTTTTTCAAGAAGCTATTGGAAGATCTGATTCAACAAAGTGAGAGTAAAACCAAGAAAGAGAACATGGGATTCAGGAAATAGGTAATCTTACTAGAAAAGTGCAGAAGGGAGTTCCCTTCATAAGTACATGATGCATGTACTTATTATTCATTGTCAATTTTACACATTGACGTTGTTTGCAATTTATGTGAAATATTAAGAATTCTACCGTGTTGTCTTGTGTATATAATTTTTATATAAATTCCTAGAAACAGAATCATTCTGTGTAAAAACTCTTGCTATGTGTTGTCTGATTGTTCGATGTCTTCTCATTACGGGTTCCAACATCTAGGTGGGAATGGCTAGGAAGTTGTCCACTTTTCTCTTTTAATATTCTACACACTCCTGAAATTGACTGCTCAGTGGAAGAAGGTAAACTTTCTGGATAAAGTAGAATAATTACTTCAGGGAGATCACATGAATGTACACTTCTAAGCAAGAACTTTCTGCAAGCTGTCAGGCTTGTTCAGTGACAAGCTCAAGAGCAAGGGGAACCCATGGTTCCCACCTTTTATTTTGGTCCACTTGCTCTTTCCATGTCTCTGGTACTATTGGGAATATGCCCAAGTTGGCACCAAAAAAAAAAAAAGTTAAATGAACTAAATTCAGGTGTGCCATGTATCTCAATTCAATGCACAACGATTGGGAGCTAGAAATGGCACATTAATTTTTCTAACTAAAATTAAATACATCCTTATGCCCTACTGACTACATTTGAAAAGATATCCAAACACCTAGCATCAAGAAATCCAAACACCTGTGAAAATTATAAGAAAACTTTATAAGGAAAATCTGCCTTTCTATTTAAAAAAATCTCACCACCTGGCAACTAACTCCTCTGTTGAGAGGGCTCAACATTCATCCATAGGATTCATTACAGAGAGTAAGCATTCAGAGATAAAGTAAGAAAAAGGCAGAATAGAGATGTCTAGCCGAGAAAAAGTGTAGGGTGTGGCTCTTGGTTACATGGTCTGTGGTCTTCTGAGCAATCTCATACCTTTTGCTTTATATTGAGTATTCTACAAATCTCAATCCTAATGAAAATATCAGTATGGGAAGCCCATGTTGTGATGCCCTGAATTCGAGAAAAACAATTCTGACCTATCATTCATGTACTTTTTCCTTCAGCATTTTGGACATCTTGGGAAAATGTCAAATGAATAGATAAAGATGATAAGTTGCAAAAATCCGTCTTTATTAGACCAACCCTACTGAATAAAACAAATCATTGTAAACTGGTAAAAAAAAAAAAAGGGAGAAGTCTACATTTACATATTAGTCCTAGCCCAATTCCCTTTTTTTGCATGAAGCCGATGTTTTCTTTCTTTTCTCTTTTATCAGAAATTAAATATATACAACATACTAAAATTTAATAATATTGAAAAGAGTATGTGAGCCTAGCAATTTTTCATCTATCTTAGTATGTAAAGTTTAGATGAAATAACAAGCCAGAATTTTCCATGCCTTACTGGTAAGTCCACAGAAATAGTATCAAGGTATATGATAAAGCTTTGTGCACACTTGAGTACAACCTCCTAAGCCCTTGTGTTGGCAGTTTTAGGACAGTTATGACTGCCTTTAGATTTCATGAAGTGTTATACACTTTTGAGAGTAAGAAGGAGCCATAATCATTTTTTGTCTCTTACCAGCAAGATTCTCAGTGTTTGGTAATGCGTGTTGTATTGCCAGTGTAAGGAAGATTGGGGTGGGCCACCTCATCCCGCCAGCTTAGCTGAGTGCTGATTTCTCTCTTTCCTGAGAGGGATCTGTGGGGTTAAACCTTTAGGATATAACGAATCAATTTAACTTTATACTGTTCTTATTTTCAACATTAATTTTAAAAACCAAATTATCACATATTTCTATTTTCCCATTATAAAGAAAAAAAAGGACTTGAAGAGAGTTATTGAGGAAGAGGAACACAATAAAAATAACAACACAGAAAAGGAACAAAACAGAATTAAAAGGAAAAAAACAAATTATACCACACCTTAGCTTAGTATCAAGACAAGTCCTGGGGCGCCTGGGTGGCTCAGCCGTTAAGCGTCTGCCTTCGGCTCAAGTCATGATCTCAGGGTCCTGGGATCGAGCCCCACATCAGGCTCCCTACTCGGTGGGAAGCCTGCTTCTCCCTCTCCCACTCCCCCTGCTTGTGTTCCCTCTCTCGCTGTGTCTCTCTCTCTGTCAAATAAATAAATAAAATCTTTAAAAAAAAAAAAAAAAAGACAAGTCCTAACGACACAGCTTAGAATCCAAAATGAACAGGAAAATGTGACCTATCATAACTCTCTTAGCTCTTACAGTGAATTCAGTTCCCGGATCTCTATGGCTTTGCTAGGAAGTCCAAAGCTGCCCGTTAGAGTATAGTCCAGTGAAGGTAGATCTGTTATACGTTCAGGCACCGTAACGAAATATGCAGCCATAATACGATATTTTGATCCAAAAGATTGACTTAAATTACTTAGAAAAGTGGTCATGGAGCTTGTGTCCTAAATTACCTTCTGGAAATATCTTTTCTTTCCACCAGGACTTTGATGGAAGCTTTATGCCAGACCAAGCAGCAGGATAATTTCATCCAGGACTTGGATAATAGGTATACTCTACTGTTAATTAGAGACAGCAGTTTATATTTCTTGGGTTTGGAAAACAAGCACTGTGTGAAATTCCAGGACAGGTGGACTGCCAGCAATCTGATGGGTACAGCCAGCTTCTTAGGAAGTAAATTATATCTCCTCCAGCTCCTGCATGCATGCTTGGGTAAGGACTTCAAGTTCCTCACCATGGAGCATGACAAACATGGTTTCACTCTGAAAAGGTTCACAGCATCCGTTGCCAGAAGCACATCAGCACAGCTGAAAAACCTCAGTCATACAACAGAACAAGAATCAAGTTCTAAGAACGTGATCTCCCCATGTGCCTGCCAAGCTAATTTACTACAAAAGGCAGTTTTGTGAAGCCCGATCAAATAAATCACATAGGAAGAGTGATTTATACTGACTACTTAAATGAGTGCTGTTCAAAATGCAAAAAAAAAAGTCTTTCTAAGATTTTCAAAAGTAATGTTAATTAATGTTTTGGAAATGAAAAAATAGCAAGGCCGTTGTTTCTTCAGGTCATTTCTATTTTATCGTGATGAAAACAAGCAGGCAGCGTACAAGAAAATGCTTTTCCTCCTCTCTGTTTTAAGGGAATCACATGATCAATTAATCTAAAACTGGTTTCAAGCAGTCAGGATAGAAAATTTATATAAGATATGTTACCAAGCAGAGGCTCACTCTTGCTCACTCTTGCTTTTGGTTGTGGCATTTTACAAAATTTACAGACACACTAATCACACCGGTCATTTTATAGAAGTAACACTTTTTTACTGTTTCATTTTCTCAATATTTTTCTACCAAAGTTCCAATACTTAAAATGTCTTAAAACAGAAGTTCTTTAAGGGGCAATAGGGGACAGTCAGTTTGGGTGGGCCATAACAAAATACCATACGCTAGGTGTCTTAAACAACAGAATTGTATTTCTCACTGTTCTGGAAGCAGGAAGTCTGAGATCAGGGTACCAGCAGGTTGGGTTCCGGGGAAGGCTCTCACTCTGCCTTGCAGACTGCCACCTTCTGGCTGTGTCCTCACATGGCAGAGAGAGAGGGATCAAGCAAGTTCTCCAGAGTCTCTTCTTATTAGGGCACTAATCCCGTCATGGAGCCCCACCCTCCTGATCTATTCTCGCCCCAATTACCTCCCTAAAGCCCCATGTCCAAATGCCATCACACTAGCGGTTAAGGCTTTAACATATGAATTTTAGGGGGACACAAACATTCAGTCCTTAACATCTACCAAACTGAGATTCTAGGCAGAATTAAAATCAGGGTCAAAACCAAGTTATAGGAGGCAGGGAACCAGAAGCAGAGGTGACTAGACAGGGAGAAGTGCCTAAGGATACTTCTGAAAAGAAAACTGATGAATTAAGGCAGCTGGGTCAGTTAAGATCACTCTCCGAAGAAAATAAAATCTATTTCTGGGTTCTGAGGGGACTCTATGTCCTTTTTGTCCAGGATACACTCCTAATCTGACCACCCGATTTGCAGGAGCTGAATGGCTGGACTACTTCACACTCTTTTGCTCTGTATTCTTAATGTCTATTCTTAGTTTGTGTGAATTTGCTATTGACACATATTATTCCAGAAACATCCTTATGTATTTTTGAATCTGCGTTTGTTTAGTATCCCCAACTAGTATGAAGCTTCTTGAGGGCAGACTCTGCTGCTCACCTCCTATGTACATTTCATTAGTAGCCAATCGCATCCTGTAACATAATGTTACTTTTTAAATTACTTACGAAAATTCTTGCTTCTCCTTCATAGTCCTTCTCACACTAGATCTCACATTTTCTCCAGCTTCACCTTCTTTAATTAATTCATCTTCCCTTTCTTCTATACATGTCACTGTATCTTTCAAAATTTTCTCTACAAAAGTCATATGTAGTTTACATTTAGCATTTTTATATACCACTCGAGATTTTCTTAAACTATGTTTTAAAGAAGAGTTTGGATTTTTTTTAAGATCAGGGTTTTTTTTTTTTTTTTCTGGGAAGTCATAAATGGAATGACAAGCATTTTAATGTTGCCTTCTTTAGGACATATTATTCTTACGATGAGTTATGGAAAATTAGAATTTTACCTTTGACTCTGCGGGTAATTTTGATCCAATTGCCATCACTAAATGCCATCAGAAAGCGTTAATTCCTGGCAGGCCATCTCTTGAGAAAGTGATCATTATGTGTCAAAAAAAAAAAAAAAGGCACCATTTTCATGTATATATATTTCCTGTGTCCTCTGTGAGGCATGGTTACTTTGAAAGAAACCAAAGCTTTTTTTTCTATTTTGCAATAGAGCCGTGTCAAAACAAAAATCATAGTATTTTAGCCAAATATTTCTGTAATATTGTTCTGATTATAAGTAATATCTTCTCATTATGGAATATTTGGAAAATATGAAAACTATGCAAAGAAAAATAAAAATCACTTGAAGCACAGATATAAATAGCATTAACCTTTTAGGGCATTTCCTTTTACTTTCTGTGTGTATAAATATATTTTACAAAACAACGTGTATTTATTTCTGTGCCTTGCCATTTTGCATAGCATCATATTAATAGTGTGTTTCCACATCATTAAAAACCTCAAGAGTATCATCTCTAGTAGGTGGAAAATGCTCTATTGATGGTCATTTTGGGGGGGGGTGGGTAACAGCTTTATTGAGATATAATTTATATACTTACATTCATGTAATTCACCCATTTAAATAGTTGAATTATATGAATATAAGTAAGTATATAAATTATATCTCAAGCTTCATTCATGCTGTAGTGTATATCAGTACTTCCTCCCTTTTTATGGCCAAATAATATCCCATTGCAGTGGCTATGTTTTTAAGGTAAATCTTTATAAGATAAGGATATTGATTCTAGGCTTGTCATACTTGGTGAAATTTGCTCCGGAGTTTTATAAAGTAAAAAGGATCATTTTTTTCAACTTTCTCAAGTCAAATATATTGATTTTTTTTTTCTCTTCTCAGATTTCCTTTCTTCTCCATTCATTCTACAAGTATTTATGAACAGAATACAAAATACCAGGCTTTGTACAGGCCTTGTGAATACAATGTAAACAAAATTGACACAATCCTGCTTTTACATTTCTATCTTTATCATACAAATAAAGATATAACCAAAATTTAAAAGCTGATTCAAACTATCAGCGCCCTCTAGCTGTAGCCCACCAGAATCATACCTGTAGTAAAACAAAGTTGGGTTTATTGGCGCATGGCTATGAGGGAGAATATACACCATGGTGAGTCATGGAGCTTCTCAATGAGTGTTGGGGGGTGCGTCTTGTAGAACTGGGGGCTTATGTTTCATGATTTTGGAGAAGATTCAAGAAAGCATATTTTTGCTCTGAATTAAGTGCTGTCAGAAATAAGGACAATTCTAAGGTATCTCAATAATTTTTTATCTCAAGGCAGGAGGATGAAGATAAAGTTACAATTGGTCAAGAAACACCAGTAACTCATGTAGCTAAAGGAGGGGGGGGGTGTCTGGTCATTTTGTGATTTGGACTGTGTTCTTGAATTTGGCTGTGCTCAGTCAGACATGACTCCATAAAATTCCATAAAAACAAGTGGCCTTGTTTTTGTCTTGCCCCATCACAGTCACAGAGTGGCCTTGTCTGCTATGTTCTGTGACATTCTTTATGTCCAGCAGAACACCATGGCCCAGCTGTTAGAGCCAGACCAGCTCAGCTGACAGTCATCAGGTCTACTTTTGTCTTCTTAGTACCCTCTTTTGGCCATGGGGACTCATGCAGACATGAGTGTACAATATTATTGTTGTGATTGCCATGATTTTTCCTATTAGGAGATTTTCTGGAGAACACTGTCTATAGTTAGACTTGGGTTAATCCTTCCTGCTCCTTTCGCTAGAGGAGGTGGAGGTAAACCATTTGATGTGACGATGACTGTCCAATAACTCTTAAGATTCTGGAAAGGATCCACTGGCCAACTGTAACTCACTTAATCACCAGTGGGAAAAGTGCTGATTAGTCCTTGTAAGAGAACCCGAAACAAGAGTCTAAATTACCAAACCCAGGCAATGAAAATATGTCCCCGCGTTCATCTGGGTCTTTTCTACAGATCTGGTTGGCTTTTTTCCCCCAGTCGTGGATTTTTTTTTTATTTGATCTATAATATTTATATAGGTGTAGCCAGATGTGTTTATTCTAAGCATAAACTGCCCTTTGGCTTACTAAAAGGAAATCGAATGTTATGTAATTGAGCATGATAATGCTGGTTACTGAATTCAAGCTGTTCTGTTGGACCTACAGAGCAGAAGTTGTGTTCTCCTAAACAGTAGTGATTTAAAGGTGTATAGAATCCAATGGAAATATAAGTATTAAATATCTCAACAGAAGTGAGCTAATGATTGGTCTGTTAAAATGGGAAACTTTTCAGAGTAGAGTTAAATAGCTGCTAAAAAGCTTTCTGGAATATCTCTGAAGAGAACAAACAATATTTTAGCCAAAAAGTCCCACTATTTTTCACGCCTGATGGGCTACATTTCTCTGGTAGGGTTGACAGGTCTGGCTATATAATTTGCAGGGTCTAATGAAAAATGAAATAGCAACCCATTTGTTCAAAAATTATTAAGAATTTCAAGACGGCAACAGCAAAACATTAAACCATCCTGAAATTCTCAGGGCAGGGCTATGTGAGACTGCAAAAGTCACATGTCCATGAATATTTGTAATAACTTCAGTAGAAATATTTTATTGATATTGGGTCAAGGTCCAATTTTTACAAGACTGAAATCTAGGTTAATTTCATAATGTATTCACCAGGAGGAACCTATAGAAGTGTATTTTGGGGTGTACCTGGGTGGCTCAGTTGGTCAAGTGTCCGACTCTTGATCTCATGTCTTGATCTCAGGATCATGAGTTCAAGTCCCATGTCAAGTCCCAAATCCACACCCAGTGTGGAGCCTACTTAAAAAAAAAAAAAAAAAAAAGGTATTTTGGTGGCCATGAGAGCACATGTTGCAGACTTCCAACTAGAGGGAGCATAACTGACCCAGGTCCCAGCTGTTACTCTCCAAAATCCATCCCCATGTTTAAATGGACACTGTGCTTCCCGTAGGTTGTTGCCAGCAAGTAAGTAAGCACTGATACAAAGATAGTACCAACTCTGGGGTGCAGAAAACTTCTCTAAAGAGCAGCTTTGCGTTGTGAACTCCCCAGTGGCTTTGCTGACTTCGTTAGATTGCACAGTGGTCCAGGATGCTTTCATCCAACATTCTTTTCTTCTCCTTCAATCAGGTTCAGAATTACTTGAGTTCTGATGGCTCTCCCAGCCTCTCCCTGCTTCCTCCTCATTTTTCCTCTAAAAAAATTATTTGAATCTGCTTCTTCTTGGACTAACACAAATGGTACCAGGTATAATCTGAGAAAATAGGTGGTAAGAACAGGACTTGAGAATGGCTCACTCATTGCTCAGCAGATGAGAGGATGTTGTTGCTTGGTAGAGAAGGCATGAATAATCCCTGACATGTGGTGGTGGCTTAATGGTTAAAGATTGCACTGACAGTGATCTGGATCAATGTCATGATATGGCATAATAATGTGTCAGTTGTGATGCTGCAAACATTTGAAAAACATCAAAGAAACAACATCTTATAAAAGACAGCAAGACAACAAATTTGGGGTTAGCTGATTATTACAACGGTGTGTTGCTATCCTACAGAAGGATAATGAGAAATTGAGAGCTGCTAGCAGATAGTTAATGGTTGTATGAGAGACAGAATCTAGGTGGGAAAAGGTCCTTGTCACCTTCAGTGGAAGGACAAATATAAGACAGCCGCAGGCAGAAGATCAAATGATCAAAGTCTCTGAGAGCTCCAGAGATGTCAGAACCCTCAGCCAAAGCAGGCTATTATATGAAAGTTGAGGCTCTGGTAGAAAAATTCTGGGATCCTGAAACAGAAGACAGGAACATCTGGATTGATGCCGCTGTCAGTGTTTACCATATGTCTACCCTTAGACCCTTCAGGCTTGCAGAGTTGGCCCATCCTTCCTTGGTGAGGTCTACCACTCACACTGTGCTAGAATATGCTGCAGAAGCCTCTCTGCTACAACACAACAGATGTCCTGTCAGGAAATGCCTCTATCTTCTTTCCTGGCCATTAGGTCAATCACTGCTGCCAAATCCCAACCTGAAAGACCTGGGGACATGGTGGTCCTGATAAGAGAGGAAAGAGACCATATGATGAAATAGTTTCTAGAATTAGCTGACATGTACTGGTCATAGATTAGGGGAGTACTCTGGGATTGGATTTTGAAGGTATTTGATGAAGGGGGCCAGAATAAAAGACTCAAGAAGCAAAAACTTCTTCACCTGGGGACCCTTGCTCTTAGGACTCAGGATTTAATATACAACCAACTACCTCTCAGAGACAGTGTAAACTTGCTTCTAGAGTTGCTGGAAAAAAATGTCAGCCAAATCTCAACAAAGTGGGAATCCTGATTTGCTCTGGCAGATGTTAGAAGAGGGAGTAAAGAGGGTTAACAAGAGGGCATGATGGAATGGCTATCTGACACAATGTCAGAGACCCACAAGAGGATTTGTTCCAGGTGAGGACCCAGAGGACACACCATTCCCAATGCCATTGGGAATGTGCGGTGAGATGGGCACAAGAATCACCACGAATTTAGTTGTGGCCTCCTCTGCAAGCCATAAATGTATGGTGGAAGATGCAGTCACAGAGCTAGGATCATTAATAGCCATGGGGATAATGGGACACTGAATAAACAGAGACCAGATGGCAGCACTTGATGGCCACAAACCAAGAGGTCACAATTACCATAATGAGCAGCATGTGGAAGGGAGAGACAAGGGGCCATGATCCACTGAGCACGGTGTTCCTAGAGACAAAGTAGACAGGCAGTCAGCAAGAGAGTTGCTTATCATCTATAACCAAAGGAACAAGAATTGAAGAACAGGAGGCTAAAACTAGTTTCTCATTAAAAAAACAAAAACAGGGGTGCCTGGGTGGCTCAGTCGTTAAGCGTCTGCCTTCGGCTCAGGTCATGATCCCAGGGTCCTGGGATCGAGCCCCGCATCGGGCTTCCTGCTCAGCGGGAAGCCTGCTCCTCCCTCTCCCACTCCCCCTGCTTGTGTTCCCTCTCTCGCTGTGTCTCTCTCTGTCAAATAAATAAAATCTTTTAAAAAAACAAACAAACAAACAAACAAACAAAAAGACGTCTTGCTAAGTTTCTACAATTCATTGACTGAAGAGGTGATTGCAGTCCTGAGAGGAAGAATCTTATAACATCGGCAAGTATATACCGTAACTATTCCCTTAGGTATTTGCCTAAAGAAACCTATAGTCATTTACTTAGATGATAGTATTCTGGGGAAATGAAAATCTCAAGACATGTAGAAGACTATTGGACACAGGTTCTGAACTGACATTGATAATTTGGAGACCCAAAGCATCATCATGGCCCCACCTTGAATGGGAAACCTGTATGTCCATGTAATATAGGGAGTTCTGCCTTGTAGTGTGGCCACCGCATCCACGAGCCGCTAAGTAATCATTTCCCCAGCCCCCGCTGGGGAAATTTATATATATATTTATATATATGGCAATTGGAGTAACCCCTGTACCAGATCCATGAGGTAAAAACTACCATGTGGGGAAAGCCAAATATAAACCTGAAACTGCTCTCCCCCACAACGCTGGCCAACATAGTAAACCAAAAACAGTATTGAATCTCCAGAGAAATGGTGGAGGCTGCTGGTACTGACAAAGACCTAGAGAGTGCGGGGTTGGTTGTCCCTATCAGAAATCTCTTTAATTCTCCAGACCAGACCCTGCAGAAAATGGATGGGCCCTAGAGAATAACTGTAGACTAGTATAGAATTAACTGAGTAGTTGCAGGGATCCTTGCTGTGCTAGATGTGATTGAGTCGCTAGGGCATCTTAATAAGGTCTGGGGAACATGGTACACAGCCACTGACTTGGCAAACATATTGTTTTCTTTTCTGATTTTAAAACATGATCACAAGTATTTGGAGACAGATTAAAAAATATCTGGACTGTCGACATCCCTCTGAACACCACACTTATCTGTTGTGTTAATGGCATCATGCTGATTGGACAGAAAACACAAGAAGTGGCTGGTGTGCTGGAGGTTTTGGTAAGACACACATACTCCAGAGGATGAGCGATAACCCCTATTAAGATTCAGGGACCAGCCACTTAAGAGATCCCACGGTCAGGGACATGCGGGACTAAAATTAAAAGACAAATTGTTGCCTCTTACATCGTCTAATGAAAAGAAGGAAGCATAAAGCCTGGCAGGCCTCTTTGGGTTCTAAAAGTAATGCCCTGCATAACAAAGAAGGCTGCCAGCAATGAATGACCCAGAGAAGGAAAGGACGCTGCAGCAAGTCCTATGGTTTTGGACATATGGATGGTAGGAGAAGATGCAATATGGAACTTAGGACAAGCTCCAGTGGGAGAGTCACAACATAGGTTCCTGGGATTCTGAAACAAGGCCACACCATCTATAGTAGGAATTATAGTGTTTGAGAAACAGCCTTTGGCATATTTCTGAGCCCTGGTAGAGATGGAATGCTCAACCATAGGATACCAAATGACTGTGTATTCAAAAATGCTCATAATGAGCTGGATTCTGTCAGACTCACCACATCATAGATTCAGATGAGCCCAGCAGCAATCAATCATGAGATGAAAATAGTACACCTGAATTGAGTTCAAGCAGGATAGAATAGGCTGCAGGTAGCTCAGACCCCTCATGTCGCCCATAGTTGCACCAGTGCCCTTTCCCTTACTTGCACTCATGGCTTTATGAAGGGACTCTACAACCAGCTGAAAGATGAGGAAAACATCTAAATTGGTTTATAGATGGCTTGTCTCAGTTCATGGGTACAAGCCAAAAATGGATGGTGGGTACATTACAGATACATATAAGGGTAGCCTTGAAAAACAGTAAAAAAGGAAATTCTTCCCAATAGAGCTATGAGCAGTATATTTAGTGATTCACTTTGTGTGCAAGGAGAAGTAGCCTAAGGTGAGAATAAGCATAGATTTCCATGCAGTGGCCATTAGTGTGGATGTCTGATCAAGGACCTGGAAAGAAAAGGACTGGGAAAGAAGAGACAAGCAAGTCTATGGTAGAGGCCTGTGGATGACCTATGAGAGTGGGTATTAAATGTGAATTAAACATTAGTGGCCACCACTGGAAAGACACTGAATAACCTAGTAGACAAAATGACTTGGCTGCATGATGTCAGTCAATCCTTGTCATTGACCATCCCAGTACTGCATGATGGCAGAGAGGTCATGGTGGCAGAGATAGAACCCAATAGAATGGACTCTCACTTACCAAAGTAGGTCAAGCAACCCCTGCCTCTGAATGCCCAACTGGTTAGCAAAGGAAACCAATACTAAGACCCTGATATATGAACTTGCTAGAGCTACTGTAACAAAGGACCACAAACTGAGTGGTTTAACCAACAGAAATGTATTCTCTCACAGTTCTGGAGGCTAAAAACTCTGATCAAGATGCCAGCAGGGTTGGTTCCTTCTGAGGGCTGTGAGGAAAAAAAAAAAAAAAAAAAAACTGTTCCAAGCCTCTCTCCCAGCTTCTGATGGTTAAATAAGTACTTTTTGGTGTTTCTTGGCTTATAGAAGCTCTCTGCCTTCATCTTCACAAAATGTTCTCTACCTTTTGTGTATCTGTGTCCAGATTTCTCCTTTTAATAAGGACATGGGGCATATCAGAATAAGAGCCCCCCCTGCTCAAGTATGACCTTATTCAACTAATTACATCTACAATGACTTTATTTCCAAAGATCACATTCTGAGATGTTGGGGATTAGGACTTCAACACATGAAATTTGGGAGGATACAATTTAACCCATAACACCCTGATATAGCACAACATTTGATCCCTTCCATCTCAGAGGCCAGTTGTTTGTCCTCACCAGGACAGGCATTATTCAAATACAGATTTTCCTTCCCTGAGTAGAACTTCAGCTAGCATTCCTATCTGGGGGCTTATTGGATGCCTTTTTCACAGCCATGGAATCCCACCCAGCATAGCCACAAACCGGAGTATAGGAGTGCCCCAGGACAACCCCCTGTGCCATCCAGAGGCAGCTGGCCTCATAGAACATAGGAATAGCTTCTAAAGGTACAACTGAAGCTCTCCAGTTCTGAGAAATCACACTGAATAAAGGGATGCCATTCTTTAGGACAAAGTATATCTATTATATCAGAGACTCCAAGAAGACTCTCAATCCATTCTGAGAATAAACAATTAGCAGGATACCTCATAGTCCATTTGGTTTCTATCCATTTCTTATTTTTACAGTCTTATCAGAATTATGATGTGGGTGGGTAGGACATGCATTGCAAACATCCTTGGAAATGCCCTTAAAATTACCTCACCAATATTGAGTCAATATCACTGCCAGTTGAGCTGTGCTCTTAAGGATAATACTCTGAAGCATTTTTGCTACACTCCTCTATTATTATGTCTATCTCTTTAGGTAATAGAGAAGCATATAGTTTTTTTTAAACTTGTTTTCATAAAATTTTCTGCAGAAGTTAGGAAACACTATAGCATTTGAAGTCATAGACTAGCCCAAAATCGTACTTACTTTTAGTGTAAATATTTGCTCTTTTATCTTTTCCTAGCTGGCATATCTGGGCATGGAAAATTAATTTCACCATTTGAACTGAGTTAATTTTGGGGAGTGGCTTATATTTCAAGAGTAAATTCAGATCTGTTATAAGATAACCTGCATGGCAATTTTTGATTTTTCTTTTGAAGTTAAGCCATCACCAAACAAAATTAAATGAAGGATATTCAAGGGAGTCTCTACCAGGTCTCTGCAGGGCTTGGAGACTTTCCTAACAGGTGAGCAATCATAGCATTCTTCTTCTGGTAAGAGAAAGGGAGTGGCAGGGCTTAGAGTGTTGCAACAGTGGGAAAGAGAGTAACTAGCTGAGAAATTCTGAATGTGCTCTGTCTGCATAGGAAGTCATTCATTTTACTGGAAACCCTAGAACTAAATCAGTTGAAGCTTTCACAAGGATGAAGTAACTGCTCTAGGATGAATTGGATATGCCTTGGCTACTGCATCTAATGAAAGACCGAAATGGGCAATTGGCTTTTGATGACTTCTACATATTGACTCAGTACCCTGTAATGGACTGAATGTGTGTGTCCCCCCACCGCGCCCCCACCAAGTTCATATGTTAAAATCCAAACCCCAGTGTGGCTGTATTCAGAATAAGGAAGTAATTGTGATTAAATGAGCTCATAGGGTGGGGCCCTGATCCAATAGGATTAGTGTCCTTATAGAAAGAGACACTAAAGGGTTCAACTTCTCTCTTTCTGTGCACATGAACCAACAAAAGGCCATAGGAACACACCATGAGAAGGCGGCCGTCTGCTAACTAGGAAGGGGGCTCTCACCGCAAACAGACCATGATGGTATCTTGGTCTCCAATTTCCAGCCTCCGGAAGTGTGAGGAAATAAATTTCTATAGTTTCAGCCATCAGGTCTGTGGTATTTATTACAGCAGCCCAAGCTGACTGATATAGTAGCCAACAACCTGCCTAGACTTCTTGTGAGTAAAAATGAAAAGAGTTTATAAGTAAAGAATCTTAAAAACAAAGCATTTCCATAATCATTTATTGTACCACTCATGCACTTAAACATCTGTTAACAGAATATTTGAGGAACTAAGGAACCTCTGCCAATCTGGGTATAAAATAACTTAGTCATTTAACAGAAAAAAAAAAAAGACCCAAATTTTAATTTTACTCCTTTTGTTCATCATTTATTTAACAACTTGTGGTAAAAGATTTGTTTATATAACTGTATGTATTAAGTATGCACAAATATATTAATATACACATAAGTGATAAATTTAAAACATTTAACTGTATCTTTAAAATGTAATTAACCCATCAATATGTTGAACAAAACAAAATATATATCATATTCAATTTACCATCTTGATAAATTGTAATAACTTTTTTAATAAAAAAGAGAAAATCATATTCATTGTCACGCACACATATTTCTATTTTTCTGGAGTGTCATTTATATTATTATCTTTGACTTAAGTAACCAATGTTTTTTTTTCTCCAGAAACAAGAGGAAACTGGAGGATTGGGGGGAAAAGAACAAGAACTGTTTTGTCCTTTTTCTCTGCAAACAGTCATATCATGTCATTTAATAATTTGAAGTATGACTTATAAATATACACATCTATAAAATACACTTCAAAGAAATTTTCGTATTTTATTAATTTATAGACCTTGGAAAAATTAGGGTAAATTACAATTCTAACCAGTGTTTTGTATCTGTTCATTACTTAGAATTTCTTCAGTCATCCAAAGATTATTTCTTAATTAACTTAAGCACTTTTTTTAGAGACAATCTGTCCAATAGAAATATATTTCAACCCAATATATCCAAAATACTATCATGTGAATGTATAATCAATATAAAAATTGTTAATGAGATAGCTTACATTCTTTTCATTCTTCTGTAATAAGTCTTCAAAATCTGGTGTATGTTTTATACTTACAGTATATCGATATGATCTAACCGTATTGCAAATGTTTGATTAAGTAGCTTGTGGCTACCATATTGCACAGTGCGAGCCTTAAAGCTAGTTAAGGATCTAGAAACTGCAGTTTTAGCTAACACATTAAGTTCTTAGGATTTGGAGCATTTTAAGAATTTCATCCAATTAAACCTTTTCAAAGGATATCTGCTATGATCATTTCATTTAGTTGAATACATTTTGATATAGTTTTAAAAGTTGAAAATCAGGGGAGTGATGCATGGATTAGGGTCTGTAAGATCTATAAGAGAAAGGGGGGCAATCAAGAAATGCAGGCAGGAAAGCACACCCCGGGTGTGGAGGAAAAGCAAACGCAAAAACCCTGCTGCAACACTGACGACGAGGTACAGAGGTTGGAAAGGAAATTTGGTGGAAGCAGCAGTGTGGCCTGAAGTGGAGGTAAGACAAGCATGAAGCCATGCAGCAAGAGGAGATAAAATGGGCACAGGGGAACAGGCGGGCTTGCGGACCATGCCTCTGAACTACATTTTGGTACAGTAAGAGTAATTTAAAATAAATCATACTGGAGAAGAGGAGAGAGTCAGGGAGAGCAATAGTGACTTGAGCACATTTATACTTTGAAAACCTCACATTGGTTGCATGAAGAAGGACAGAGAGAGGATTATAGCAATTTAGTGTAGGAGCCAGGACAATAGCGTTAGGCAAGACTTGGTAGTCGCTTAAGGGTAGTTGGAGTTGGCCGAGCAGAGAACAGTGGCCAGTGACCGGTCCACGTAATCAACTCTCTGCCCAGGAAATAGAGGAACCTGCCTTTTCAATAAGTCTAAGGATGGACACGCTCTCCTTTGGGCTCTAATCAAAATAAGCAGGAACTCAAAACTTCTTAACCAAAAGCATCAGAGAACAATTAAACTGGCAAACATACAAAATCCTTTTTTACAGACTTGGGATGTCTTGTAGGTTCAAAGTGGAGCTGAGGATTGTTGGGTAAGAAATGACCTTAGCCACTAGCTGGGATCAGATCAGTAGATACATTTTCTCCCCTCTTCAAAGCAAGGACTTTGGGATTACCTTTGGATTCATATTCTGTCTCAACTGCTGACAGTGTGAAAAGATGAGCAATTTACCCATCTTTTTTGGCCTCCATTTCTAATTGTAAAATGATGATCATAGCATTTACTCTGGGATTGTTATGATGATTAAAAGTAACAGGTGTTAAATGCCAAGCATATTGTATGCTATCCATTAATGGCACCTATTAATATTTTATTCCACTGTCTTCCTCCCCCATCTTCTATATTTCTTTTAACTTGTATAAAATAAATTTCTAGGCCCAGGATGGAGCCAATCCTGACCAGCATGCCTTGTCAGCAAACCAAAATTTAGATAACTTTTCATGTCCCTACAAATGCTCTGCTTGACCAGAAAAATGGCATATTCAGTCAGCCAATCCCCAAACACCAGGCCAACTCAGGGCTCTATACTTACTTTCTTACTCAGTTTCTATTTTTCTCTTCCTTGTTCCTTATTCTATAAAAAATCTTGCCTTACTTACTTACTCAGTCCTCTGGACTCGAGAACAGAAACTGCCTACTTCGTGAAGTGTTAAATGAAGTTTGTTTGCATCACCTAAATGGTCTTCTTTAGTCATTTTTAACAGTTGGTTCTGGGCTTGTCACAATTTATGAAGTACCAGAAAAATAAAGCTTCATTTTTATGTAAGCAATAAGAATTTAAGGCAGCTCCCCTCAGCTTGCCTCTGCATCATGTAGGATCTAGCAAAAATATAGATCCTGAACCTCCACCCTAAGCCTCCCAGTGGGAATCCTGGGAGGTGGGACCCAGATGGTTCCATTTTAATAAGTTCCTTCAGTGATTCTTGGCCATAAAATTTGAGATATAATCTTTGTATGGGATGAAGGTATGGGGAAATGAAGGAGTGGCAGGTCAGGAGACGTGAAGGAAGGATTTGAATACAGATAAAAAGACTGAGTTTAAAGGCACTATTTCAAACGCTTTATTAGTAGGCCCACGGGCCAGATATTATCGAGAAAGAATTCCTCAACATCCTTCAAAGCCTACCACAGTTACCAGCTCGAGTTGATAGCCCTAATAAATGACCCCTAAAATAAACTCCAAAAACCAAGACTTTAATGAAGATAGGATTACACTTAAAAAAAAAAAAAAAAAAAAAAAAACAAAGCAAAACAAAACAAAACAAAAAAAAACCTACATCCTGTGGAAACTTCTATATGAATAAACCAGGAAATATCAAAGGAAGCAGATTTCATTGAAATTCTTATTAATGGCTTGAATGATTACAAGTTTAACAAAAAACTGAGCATGAATATGAAATATAAGACAGGCAGCAGATGTTTTATTCATTGGAACCCAAATATTGGTTTGGTATTCTTTACCATCTTTTTGAAAGAATCAGACAACATGGTGAGAGTGTATTAGTCAAAAACAGATATACTCAGGGAGAGACACATGAAACATGGGGCTAAATCAGGCTTCTAGGGACAATGTTGCTGCCCATGCCAAAGATACCTGAAGTCGTTCTGCTAATATGCATTACACCATATTGGCGATCATTTATCAGAGAGGGTGGCTGAAAGAACACACTTCCTTCCACATCAGCTCTGGGCCATGAGGCTGAAGAAGGCCTGTGGACAGGACTGCCTTATGACTTCTGTGAGCCCTAAAAGGTTTTGCCCTCACAGTCCCCTTTCTCCATAAAAAAATATAAAAAATTCTATTTTATAACTATGTCACGAGGTAGAGGAATATAATCCAGGCTGAATGCATTCCTATGTGTTATTATTATTATTACTATGTCCATATTGCTGACCTGAAAAGAAATTAAGCATTTCCTGGGCCTCCGAAAGTATCCTGGGCCCTAGCAGAGGAAGTAGCATTGGCTGGAGAGGAAACCACAGAGAGAGTGGACCCAAAGTCACTGACTGAATGTTACTGTTTCCCTGAGTGTTACTGCTCAGGGAAAACAGAAGAAAGATTTTGTTTGTTTGTTTTTTGTTTTTTGTTTTGAGAGAGCCAATGATGGGGGGTGGGAGGAGGTGGGCAGAGGGAGAGGGAGAGAGAAAATCCCAAGCAGGCTTCACGCCCAGCACAGAGCCCAGAGCCGGACGCAGGGCACGGTCCCACAGCCCTGAGATCATGACCCGAGCTGAAATCAAGAGTCAGACGCTCAACCAACTGAACCACCCAGGTGCCCCAGAAGAAAGATTATTTTTAAGAAATGAAGGGAAATAAACAGTAATGACTAGGTAAAACCGATTCTCTAAGGGCAGGGTTAACACGAGCCCTGATTTGTAGCTTTCGCCAATTTTTATGGTGTAAATACTCTCCCATGGCCAGTGTTAAGCTATGAGTGATTTAACGACCAGTTTTAAGAATTCCTGGATATTTATCTATCAGCTCTTGCTAGTCTGTATGAGCGCACCATCGTGGAGGACTGGTACCGGGCTTTAGAACATTTTAGCTTTCTGAGTAAACCCACCAAGGCACCCGAAGGTGAGGTAAGCAGCCTTCAAACCCAGTCTCCTGCACGCCTTGATCACAAGGAACCTTCCAGCTTTCCCCCCACCATTGCTAATCATCGCCTAAAAATTACTCCAAAATCACGGACACCGAGAAATGCAAATGAAAGCTTAACCTATTCTGTAGTTATTATCAGAATTCGTCCCTGCCAAAAAAGAAACATCATATTCTATCACATATCTATATGTGAACATCATATTCTTTTCATTTTAATAGGAGTTGGATATTAGAACCCAGAAATACCTTGGCCTTGTTCTCTGAAAGCATACAGAGGAAAAAATGTCTGGTGGGCCTTGAAGTTGAAATTTCTCAACGTGTAATTTGCCACAAGAGATGCCTACCCTTGTTTCCTGCACTGGCCAAGAGAAATCAGGGCCAATGGCACTTTATGTTGAATAGAAGCAGTCTTCTTGGAGTAACTATTTGTGTCTGTGCTCTTTCACACTCATACATTATCCCAAATAAATAAGCCTCTCTTCTCCCAGTGAAGAGCATTTCCAGATGGTCTCTAAAGAATATTAATGATAGAATTTTCGACAAATAATCATGTCCTTGAGGAGGAAAGCTGACCCTTGTTTTGTTTTTTATAGAAAACACACCATGGTGGGTCAAAGTGTTTTAAGAACAAGAAGTGTGGGTGTATATATATATATATATATATATACATATATATGTACATCTATACACACATCTATATATATATGTCTATATATATACACATATAGAATTTTATATATACATATATAATCAATATAAAATTTCATATATCATTAATTACATAAAATTATAAAATCATATTAAATATTAATATACAATTACTATTATATATACCACACACAAGAATTATATATATAATTAATATATAGTTATATTACACACACACACATACACACATACATATACACACACACGCAATATTCGTTTTCTGTGGTTTCTGTAACAAAGTACCAGTATTTACTGACTTAACACAAATCTGGTATCTCACTTCTGGAGGTCAGAAGTCCAAAACCAATCTCACAAGGAGCCCGCAGGTCTGGTTCCTCCTGGAGGCTCTAGGGAAAAGTCTGCCTCCCTTCTTCAGCCTCTGCTGCTGGCTCATGCGTCCTTCCGTCCATCACTGTCTCTTCTTCCACAATCACATGTGCTACTGGGCCTCCTGCCCCCCTTCTGTAAGGCCTGTGATGGCTGCTTTTACGTGTCAGCCTAAGTCTCAGGGTGCCCAGATATTTGGTTAAGTACGATTTCTGGGTGTGTCTGTGCGGGTGTTTCTGGATGAGATTAGCATTTGAATCCGTAGACTCAGTAAAGCAGACTGCCCTCCCCAAAGTGAGTGGGCCTCATCCAGTCAGCTGAAGGTCTGAACAGAACAACATCTGAGAAAGAGTTCTCTTTGTCGCTCTTCAAACTAGGACAGCAGTTTTCTCCTGACTTTGGACTTAGACTTGAACTGGACGTCACACCATCAGCTTTCCTGGTTCTCAGGCCTGTGAACTCAGCCTAGAACTACACCATCGGCTCTCCTGGGTCTAGACTACTCAGTTGCCATTATCACATAAGCCAGTTCTTTATTTTATATATATATATATATAAAATGCAAGAGAAATGCAAATGAAAGCTTAACCTATTCTGTAGTTATTATCAGTTATTATCAGAGTTCGTCCCTGCCAAAAAAGAAACATCATATTCTATCACAGATCTATATGTGAACATCATATTCTTTTATATATATATATATATATAAAATATATATATTTATATATATAAAGTGTCTTATATATAATATATTATATATAATATATAAGATGCTTAATTAATATATGGTTAATAATTAATTATAAATATTAATTATATATTAATTGATAACAAATTATAATATATAATATATTTTATACATTATTTAAATTATTTAATTAATAATTATATATGTGTATATATATATCCTGACTAATAAAAGGACCCTTGTGATTACCCAGATAATCCAGACTAATTTCCTCATCTCGAGATCTTTAACTTAATCACATCTGCGAAATCCCTGTGCCATATAAGATAACATCATTCATCTTAACACACACACACACATCCAAACATTAGCAAATAAGTTTAATTTTCCTGTGACTTTTGTGTGTTCAATCTAAGTATTACAATCATAATAGAAACAAAATAGCTTTCAAGTTTCCACAATTAAAAAATAAATTTTGTGGGGTTTTAGTAGATCTCTTTAGCTTCTTCTAATTACAGTGAAACATTTATCTAAAATCTCTATAACAAGGGTCTTAAAGGACTTCATCAATATTATCTCAATTTTATTCTTGCAAAATCCAAATGAGACAGAATCGTTGTCAGGTATTTTGTGATAACAAATCCATTGCAAAAGACAAGCTATTGAAATAAAAGAAAGTGATTTATTAAAATGTTCTAAGTATCTCTGATTTACTGATAGCTTTTGACATGGAAGAAAATGAATAGGTATTGGGTGCTAACTTATGGTTTAATTGCAAATATGTAGATTAAATAAGTAATTGTTATTGGCTCCTAACTAAAAAAAATTCCATAGTATAAAATATACACACTATTTTTGTATTTACATCTCATTAGTTTCATGTTTGTATGTCTATTATTTTTAAAGTCCCACTCAAATCATAACAGATCACACCTGCAATGCATGTTTCATGCAATTATAGGATGAAAATTCAATATCAGTTATTATACATTTCAAAGAAAATTAACATCTATCAGTTCATGTAAAAATGGATATTTTTCCACTAAAACTTTGGGCATTTCCCAACTTCTCAATTATTTGCCTGTTCCAGTACACTGTAAAGTCCTAGAATCAAGTGACTTCCTCTCATTCCTCTTGGTGTTCTAGAACATTCCTGCCAATGCATACAATGTTGGATGAACTCTGCGGATGCTCTACTACTTTCCCTTTAACATTTTCATAGTCTCTTCCAACCAACTCTTAAATGGTAATTGAGATGGGGTTCCTTATATTTTTTATCCCCAATTTGTTTCTATCTACGTGAGATGCCATGGTCAGAAGAGTCTGCCCCAAAAGCATGTCCCTCTACTCCCGAGAGAAAGCCACAGCTTCTGCCATGATTATTGAGCGTGCGTGTGTGTGTGTGTGTGTGTGTGTGTGTGTGTGAATTATCTTTTCCTTTTGGCAGGTTTGTGGCTGTATATTTGCATATATTTCCAGAGTCTCATTTTGGAGGTGCTACTATTTGCTTTAGAGATTAGGGAATTCCCCTTCTAAAGATGGCCAGCTTCCTCTTGGTACGTCCCAGGATGGTCTTGTGCTTGTTTGCCGGGCATCCCCGCCCAGGCTGCAGTGCAGGCTTCATCGTACTTCTTCCTCCTGCTCGCTGTGCCAGAGCTCTGTGGGTGGCCTGCTGTCATCACCCTCTGCATCTGTCCCAGTTAGCAAGCCCCTGTGCTGGTGACTGGCTGCGTTGTGTGACCTCCCTGCCGGCAAAGGCAGCAGCTCGACGGTATGTGGTGTCTAGACACCATTTGTTGGAATGGCTCGGTGGGCCAAAGCTGTGTGCCTAGAAGTTTCTCACAGCTGTGTTCAAAGGTTGAAAAAAGAAACTCGTTAGAGGCTCGACAGCCAGGACTGGGTCATCCACCTCTGTTCCGTCCGTGCTCGTCACAGGGCCGGACACTTAGTCAGCATTCACAAATGTGTGCCGAACGGAAGCAGTTGGAAGCAACATGGATTTTCTGCTGGTACTACAACATCCAGGACAGCGTTGGGATGAAGAGCCTGTAGGCTGGTGGCAAAAGGGCACTGGGTTCAAATCCCGGCTCCAGCACTTTCCAACTGTGTAACATTAGATAAGTTTTGCCACAACCCTGGACCTCATTTTCCTCACCTGTTAAATGGGGACAATCGTAGTCCCATCTTACTCGGTTGCAGTTATCAGTAGAGCTCATGCTTGGAAAGCTCTTAACAAATCACCAGGCCCCGTAGTTAAAGCTCCAACAGTGCTGTATTTTTATCACCACTTTTCATCTGCAATCTCCCAACCAGACTATTCCTTCTCAGTCTTACGTTATAAGGGAAAAGACAACAAGATACACGAATCTGGAACAACTCCCTCCTTAAAGTCAGGGAGCCCTATGGTGACTCACTTTGTTGTCAGAAGCTATTTTACTAAAGGTAGAAAAAAACAAAGTAGGCAATGAAAACAGATACCTTGAAAGGCAGTAAATATCAGTTGGAATTTAACATGCCCAAGAAAATGGACATCTGACATTTTTGTGGCCAAGCTGAGAACTAAGCTCCCGGAAGCTGGACCAGCCATGGGGAAACGGCCTTTCACCAGAAAGAGGGTGGCATCTGCAGGGATGACTCTGGTGAAAGAACCCTGCCAGGCTGAGATGCCCCAAATGCCTGAGGAAGCTGGTGAGGCTTGATGGCAAATACTAGTGAGCTGTCACTGGGTATTGACAGGACCCACCCTCCTTCCTGCCTGCTCCAAGAGAAGGGCGGCCGTGGGCAGGTGGTGAGCCCTTCCGGGAGTAAGGTCCTGAACCAGTCCTTTTTAGCTAAATTAGTTTTACCTTCAGGACTGTAATTTCTTCCCCCACCCATCCCCGCCCCCCACCGCAGCTGTACACGCAGGTACACACACACCTCCATTTTATTTTTTTAAAGGTTTATTTATTTATTTTAGAGAGACAGAGCACGTGCGAGTGGGGGGAGGGGCAGAGGCAGAGGAAGAGAGAGAGAGAATCTTGAGCTGACTCCACGCTGAGCACCGAACTTGAGGCGGGGCTCGATCTCACCATCCTGAGGTCATGACCTGAGTCGAAATCCAGAGTTGAATGCTCAGCTGAGCCACCCAGGTGCCCTACACCTCCATTTTATTTATTTCTGAACAGTATGCATTAGTTGTATAGCATAATTTACTATGTAGAATGACTGAGGCAATGTCTCTGAATAGAGGTTAAGTAAGCTGTGTTCATTTTAGTCATATTTTACTAGCTGGCACCCACCGTCACCTGCTGAGTCTCCCCCATACCCCAACATATGACTTCTGCAACATCCTATCATGGCACCCTGGTGGATCTGTATACGTATTAAGGATGATTTCACCAGCAGCGGCCATCTCTTCTAATATAGGACAAAAGGAGAAGACAAACTTCACATTATCATTAAATTACGTTTTAAAAATGAACTTCCTTATGTAACCACGAGGTGGCACCTTTAACTCAGAATCAGCTACCACTAAATCTGATAGTAGTATTTTACTTTTATGCAGGCATTTTTGCTGTTTGGGGAAGGAGTCTAACGCTGAAATAAAAGAGAATGCCGTGTCTTAAAAATCTTAATTTTAAATAAAATCCCATAAACTATAGTAGAGTGTACTTTCTTAAAACATGAGCTGCTTTAAAAAAATGTTTTAATGGCCAAATTATAAATAATCCTGGGCTACTTAACGTGCCAAGTGACAGATTTATGTGAACCTACATTTTGAAATGAATAGATTTGTAAAATGTAGCAGTTGTAAATAAAATAACAAACCTGGATTTTCTGTTGCGCTCAACTCATAAGGAATTTAATTCGTGTGTCTTCTTAAATCTAAGTTTTCACGGTGACATTAATCCAAATTGGTTTTCATTATTTAATTTGTTTGAGGACTGCCACCGAAAGGCAAGATACTGCATTTAACACAAATGATAAAACTGCTTCCAAACCAAAGGTCTTTAAAGGGGATTGATTTCACCTGAGTTATGTTGATGATACGGAAACAAATGAAAAGGCGTTTGAAGCGTGCCTCAAGCACGGGTAGTGGCTGGCCTAGTCCCTTGCCTCTGAAAGGAAATGATCAATTTAAGTAAGAGATGCTGGCTTCTTCCATGAAATCCAGCACCAGGCTTTGATCATCTGAGCCAGCACAGGTCCCAGTAACCAGGAAGATGGCTGTGGCAAAAGCCACATTTTGTGAGCTGGAGCACATCACGCTTTGTGCCTCCTGATGAAATATAACTAAATCGAATGTCAAAACCATCCTCGGAAGGGCCCCCAGCATCCTAAAGGGACTTTGGGGAAAGCCTTCTATTGAATAAGTGGCGAGGAGAGGACAAGGGAGTAACACCACTGCCTTAGCTGGGAGAGGGTGCTGGGACATCGTGAAGGGACTCAAAACACCAGTGTTGGGCTTTCTTTTCTGCTGCATCAACATATTATCCAGGTGTTGCCTTCCTCTTCTGCTTCAGCAGGATTATGAATTCTCAGACTTATGGACCCTGTCTTGGGCTGAACACTGCCTCAGACCACAAATGGGCATCACTTCTGCTTGACGACAGAGGTTCAGAACTACTGATAGCAAGAGATGCACCCAAAGGAAGGGGTGCTCATCTAACTCTTCAGCACAGAGCTGGGCGGCATGCTCTTAAAAGGAGACTGGGGTGTTGCGGGCTCTGCCATGGTGCCATCTAGTGCTGGCGAAAGTTATTGCAGTTTCTTGATGGTAACTGGTTCCCATGATGAGCGCCTTGGTGCTAGACCCCGGGCTTCCAACTGCTCTCCTATGTTCCCCAGTCTTGGGTCTGAGACAGAAGAATGACCCAGCTTTGTGGGCAGTTGAGAGGACCACGGGCATCTAACAGGGAAGTGAGACGGGGTTTGTGGTGGAAGGGAGCAGATGCATTGTTTAGTTTTTCAAGCTTAGTCTCTTACAAAGGCTTTGTAAAACAGCCAGCTTTATTACCAATTCTCCACCCCTCTGCCACCATTATCATAACAACACGGGCGGAGGGGAGACTTGGGTTTTTGATCCACTGTATTTTCGAGACTTTCAAATCAGCTGTTGATTGCACCACATCCTCAGAAACATCGCAAGGGCCTAAACCCACCCTGGGCAAGCCTCAGGTTGTGCTTCTGGCTTTGGTCATTGGTTCCACGGGAGGGAGTCTTCTCCCAACCTTAAGACAAGCAAACAAGAAGCAACTAAGTGAGATTCTCCCCTTTTCAATATTGGACATACAGCCATCTGTATGAATTTCCTAGGGCTACTGTAACAAAGCACCGCAAATAGATGGGTTAAAACAATAGACATTTGCTCTTTCACAGTTATGGAGGCTAGAAGTCCAAAATCAAGGCGTCATCAGACCATGTTCCCTCTGAGACTCAGGGCAGAATCCTTCCTAGCCTCTTCCTAACTTCTGGTGCGGGCATCGTGGCTTGTAGCTACGTCGTCCAGTCTCTGCCTCCGTTGTCACATGGTGCTCTCTGTCTCTGTGTCTGTCTTTGATTCAATCTTCCCTCTTCTTAGAAGGTATCAGTCATACCAGGTTGGGCCCACCCTATGTTAATTTGCTTACATCTGCAAAGACCCTATTTCCATATAAGGTCACGTTCACAGGTACAGGATTAGGACTTCAACATATAATTTTAGGGGTCACAATTCAACCTGTAAAACCATCCTCATGTTTTGGCTGAGGGATAGCCAGGGCAAAATCAGATTTATTTTTAAACAATGCTCTGTAGCATTTATATTGTTTTTCAAAGCATTTTCATTCCAGTTAACCAATTTGGTTCTCTCTAGAGTCCTCTGAGATACATAAGTCAATACAGTTATCCCACACTTGCCTGCCAAGGAGCCTATAAGACATTTAGCAATTTTTCAGACTATCAAGTTAGGAACAAATTAGCTCTCTTTACCACACTCCCCTCCAAAAAACAAACAAACCAAACAAAAAACTTCAGAACAGCTCTATGACTCAAATAACAGTACATAATGTTTCTAGACAGTTATTTCAAAAGTCACATTATGAATTTGGATTTATCAAAGTGATACCTTGGGCAGTTTTGCTAAAAGAGGGAACAGATATGCACGGCTCACTTGAACTCTACCTTAACATTTGACTTCAGTTTCAGACTATCCTCCCTTGATGCTAAAATTCTAGTAAGACATTTATATAGTTATGACATTTCATATAGGTCCTAGGTGAAGAAGGATGGTCTCAAGTAACACTTACAGATAACAGATTATTTTTAAAATACATTCAGATTAGTGTAAGAAATCAAGATTTGCACAAAAATTGAAATGTATGGTGCTATCATCAAAAGGAAATGCATTTTTTTGATCTACCATTTTAGTTAGGACTAAGTTGTTGCAAAGCATCACATAGTTCACTAAAACACATTAAATTAATTAATTCAAAATTGGAAGCACCTCATGTAGATGGCCCAATTATCCATGGAGACAAGACAGCCATAATTTCTTTTTAATTTAATCATCACTAAGGGAGGTTATATTTAACTCTGACTCTAAATTCTACAAAAAAAAATCAGAAAATGCTCAAATTGCCCAATAATTAATTATAACTGAGATAGTTAAAACAAATAATTAGTTTCCATCTGATTTATGAACAGCCAAAATCACTTGCTTGGAAGTCAATAACAGAGAAAATTAAAAAGGCAAGAGATAGGTATGCTGGTTTATTTTTAGAAAAATGCACAAGCAATTACTCAATTTCTAAAAGAAATCCATTTGTGTCTTCCCTGTTGGCTAGACTGTGATACAAGCAAAGTCCGCAATTAACACTGACTTGTCCAAAGTCTGGGTAGGGGACAGTATTGTAGCAGTGAGTAAGGGTGTGGCCTCGGAGTTAGATGTTCAGCTCAACGATTTACTACTATGAGCAAGTCATTTTATCCTTCTAATCCTTGCCTTTCTCAACTATAAACTGAGAATGAAAATAATAATAGCACCTAATTGTGGAAGAGAAAATACTATGGGTTTTCCAAACAATTTCATTCTCTGTGGCTACACAGGTAGGCTTCCCAGCCCGTCTTGGATCAAAATGATGCTATTAACTAATTCTGGCCAATGGCTTGTGAGCAGAACAGGTATATGCCATCATTTCCAGTCCGGGCACCTGAATTGTTTACTGGCTGGGCCAGCTGCTTGCAGAAGACCCAGTAGAGGAAGTGGAGTCTCAGGGTAGAGATGGTGGAGATCCCAGTTTGAAGAAACCCAGAATCACTAGATTCCAGGAATCACCATTTGAAGAATAGGGATTGTAAAATGAACAAGAAATAAAACTCTTTTTTGTTAAGTCACTGAGATTTTGAAGTGCTTGGTTAAGGCAATTCACATACTCAAATAATAGACCACCTCATAAGGTTGTCGTAAGATTGAAAGATGCTAATTGAATTTAAAAAAAGACTTTAAAAAAAAGATTGAAAGATTGAATGATGAGATGGTGATCAGAGTGCCTAGCATCTAGTACACTTTCAATAATTGATGGATATTATTATTATTTAAAGGCCAAAGAAATATATAGGTCCTGTGAAACATTATGGCCTTGATAATAGTTAAAATATCTTGAGAAAAATATAGATATTGGTTATATATACAGTCTATCCTATAATGCATAAAATTATATTATTTAATGTAGTATAATATCACTCCTTATCTCTTGGCATAGTACCTGGTAGAGCATCAATATTCATTAAGGGTTGAACGAATGAATGGACAGGTACTATGTACCCTATAGAGATTTTTGAAGACTCAAGAATGACAAAGATGCTTAACACTAAGAGGATGAAGGAAACAAAGGTGTTCAATCCATTCAATTAAACGGATCATGTGCTAGTTCTTACATGATTCGGTGAATGCATGAGTGTTTGCATGATTATTACCTACCTAACTTATCTATGCTTCCTTATATTCTATTTTTGGAAAAATATTACGTAATGAATGGCTTAATAAAACAAAAATAATATTCAATATAGATGATTCTGATAATACAGAAGATTTGAAAGGGATTCGTCACCAGAGTTTATTAACTGAGCCATCATAGTGACTAAGTATCCAGATGAAAGACTAGATATGAAAGTGCTTCTGACACTCAAAAACCACAGAGATAGCTTTTGGCTATAACTGAGGGATTGACAACTGAGAATAACTGAGAATAGAAAACATTGGTGGAAGGAAAGAATTACAGGCGAGGCATGCGATATGCAATATGTTGTCAAGAGTACCAGAACTCCAGTCCCAGACCTGCCACTCGCCATGGGCTTGGGGGCAGATAATCTCTCAGAAGCTCCATTCTCTGGTGCGTAAAATTATGGGATTAGATTAATTGGCTAATTTTACAATGATTGACGGTCATTATTTGTTCAATATCATCATTATAAACATTAGTTTTCATTGTGCTATGCGTGTGGGAAAAACAATCAGTTAGAAGAGCTCCAGCTGATAGCATGCTAGATAAATCACCTTTTAACTGTGTCATTTTTTGTCTTAATACATAAATAGTTCCTTACCACAGAAGCCAAGTGATGTCAAATAATAAATTGAAAGACAAATGGCAACTAGAATATTTTATTCATACTTAATTGGCCATACACAGTGTGTACATACTCCAAACAAACAAATGCAGAATAGAGCATGTATTCTAATGAACCTTCATAACAATAGAAGCAGCGTGAAAAAAAAATTGACCCAGCGAGAAAAAAGATGATTTGAAGATGTATTTATGGCACACCTATCACTCCAGTTCCTAGGCAACGGGGTCTTGTTCAAACAGAAAGGAAGGTAGATAATTATAGACCACGGTATATTGGTCTTCCATGCTTAAGGAAGGGTATCTGCAAGAAATAAAAGGATACATGAATCCTAAAGAGTTGTTTCATGTGTCTCGTTTTAATTGGAATTCCTTGATTGAATCACAGGACCTTTCACGTAAGGTACGGTCTACTGATGGTTTCTTCCCCCAGCCAGACATGCGTCCCAGCCCCTCCCTCGCCGTCCCCCCCTTGTCTGCATCAGTGGCCTCTGCTCTGCAGTGCTCTGCCTTAGCGGCAGTCGGCAACTATTTTTAGGAGACACTGCTGAGAAGAGGATTAGAGGAAATGGGTAAGGAAAATACGATTTCCTGGCAATTTATTGAAATGAGCCTTTTTTTTCAATCCAGAAAATCCCCTTATATTTCAAAAGAGTTAGCTCCAGATTTTGTCTGGTGTCGTTTTGCTTTCTATAGGTATCGGATGCCACAGTCCAGGAGAAGCACCCAAGCGAAAGCAGAGCACACAGTTTAGGCCGTGGGGAGACAAATCAGAGCCTGTCTCAGGTCTGTGAGAGCAATGTCAACCAATAACGGCAAAATCGGGAGCTATTCTGGAGCATGTTCAATTTCAAATCAAGTTAATAATTATTTATCAACTTGAAAAATAAAATTTAAGGATTTTGAAAAAATACTGAAAAATAAACTTTAAGAATCCCTCTCTTGACGCATTTAACACACATTCACAAATACTTATGAAGCATCTTGTCTGGGTCAGATGCTATTTGGGGCACTGAGGAACTGGTGGTGGACAGACCAGACACATCATGAGTCCACATTCAAGGAGCTTCTAACCTGTGGAAGAAAGTGGAGAAAAATACTGAACCAACGAATTCATAAGTGATTAACTAAATACAAATTGTGATCACATCCGAGGAAGAAAAAAAAATGCAGTTTCTCTAAAAGCCAGTAACAAGAGAGTGTGTTTTGGTCTGTGTGGTCCGAGAAGTGTGAGAAGGGGATTTAAACCAAAGCCTGAAAGATGAAACACCTTCAGCCAGGAGTCAGGAAGGGGAATAGCATTTCATGCAGAGGGAACAGCATGTACCAAGTCTCTGAAGCAAATAAAATCTTGTCATTTCCAGTAGAAGAAAAAGGACCACCAGGACTACAGAGTATTGATTGAGGGGCATGGGGAATTTGGGAGTGTGTGTGGTATAGGTTGAGATCGAAATGCTGTTGGCTAGGCATGCAACTCTTGCTAAGCTGTTCATATTTCATTCCAAGTGCAGTGAAAAGCCAATATAGGGTTTACATAAGCCAGTGATATGGTCTATTTTACTGTGAAAAGAATGGACTGGGGAGTTAAGAATGAAAGCAGAGATACAAGTTGGAAGACTCCATGGCAATAATCCAGGGGGAAATATTCTGTGTTATTCAAGGTCTAATCAGAAAAGCAGAATCTACTCAAAGTATCTTAAAACGAAGGAATTTAATGCAAGGAATTGGTTTTTCTTATAATAGAATTGATGAGAAACAAAACAGGAGATGACAGTGAGACACTTCATGGATAAACAATATCAAGAAACCACTACCACCCCAAGGCTGGAGGGTCAGCGGGAGGAGGTGATATTAGCAGAATCCAAGGCTGCGTCATCGGGTGGAAGCAGGAACCACAGTGGACCAGTTCAGAAGGAGCTGAAGCCAGGAAGGGGATAAGACGATTTCCAGGGATGGTGCCCAAGACAAGAGGCACTTTTTCCCACTGTTACTCACCCCAAAGTGCTTCCCATTGACAACATCCAGCTGGAAGCCAGCTTATGCTGGAGCCTGGGAAGTTCGGACCACAGGAAGCAGCCACCTTCGATGGAGAACAGAGCAATGAAAGGACAAACAGACCAGGAACCAGTACATATGCTTTGAAGATAGAATCTAGAACAACTCTAAGATTAAGTGTAGAAAGAAGCAGAAACAGAGTAAAGAAAGACCCTCATGTCTCTGGCTTAAACAACGAGGCAGATGGTGATAACACTGACTTACATATGACAGAGAAAGAGAAGTAATTTACAATGGCTAAGGGTCCAATTTTTGATATGTCAGATTTGACAAGCCAATGAAACATCTAAATGGAGAAGTCAAATAGGATTGAAAAGAGAAAACTGGTTAGTGAGAAGATAGTGATAGACATGAATTCAGAACAGCATTGATACCTTTGTAAGGGGAATGAATTGGGATTTGGACAGTATATGGAAGATTTGTCTCTACCAAATTATTTTGCTTGGGGAGGGTATGTGTTGTGGTGAGTGCTGTGTATTGTGTAAGACTGATGAATCACAGACCTGTACCCCTGAAACAAATAATACATTATATGTTAATAATAATAAAAAAAAATCACAAAAAAATCTTAAAGCAAGATGGTAGCCACACTTGTGAGAGAATAGCTTAAGGTATATAGCTCTCAGATAACCATGTTGTACACCTAAAACTAATGTAACATTGTGCGCCAACTCTACTTCAATGAAAAAGTAATTAAAAAGAAGTTAGGGAGAAAATTTTTCAAAATATTGAGACTTTAAAACATTAAGTGGGAAATCCATTATATCATCCTCTATACTTTTCTTATTGCCTAACATATGTACAACTAGCAACAAAGAAAGACTAAACGGGACAAAGGGGTAGAGATGGTGGGTGTAGACAACCCTTGGATCGTGTTTGGCTATAAAGGAGTGAAGAGAATTTGCATTATGAAGATAGGCATCAAAGAGAGGTTTGTTTGCTTTTAGTTGAGTTTTGGTTTTTTACTATCAATGATACCACAGGGTATTTCTCTGCTGAAGGAAATTATTTTGCAGAGAGGGAGATTTAAGGATGCCCAGTCAAGACATGATAAAGCAAGGGATGTGGTCCTTGAGGATGTAAGAAGGGCTGGGACCCAGAGCACATGTGAAGGAGTGGCCTTTATAGGAGAGAAACTAAATTATTTAACCAGAGTAGGCCCCAGTAATAATTACTTACATCTATAAAGATATCTTTGCAACTCGGGTCGAAAATAAAAGATTCAAAATCAGTGGTTTTAATATAAAGTGGAAACACGAGAACTATTTTCCTATTCTAAAACTAGATCTTATTTTAAATGGTTTTCACTAGAACATGGAATTGGGGGAGTGTGTGCAGGTTTATGTACTGATTTCTTTCTTTCATAAAACCAGTCTTAAGTAGATAACTTCATTATATCGTTGGTTTGATTACCCTGAAGGCACAGACAGGAGCACTTAGAATTTCATTACTGTGAAATGTCAGCATACACAGAATAACAGAAAATGAGACCTAAAAGAAGATCCTAAGTAATTTTCTGCTTTGTTTCTTTCCCTCAAAAGAGGAGTAAACACCATGTCTCTCTCAATGTTAAACCACAGTCTACAATGTAAGATGGTCAGTAGGATGGGAAAGACACCATCTTGCCATGATTCTCTGCAAAACCCACTGGATGACCTTTCTCCCCAGAGACAGTTCAATAATTTTCATCCCATTGTTTATTAGGTAGGAGTATATTCTCCCTAGTAATCATAGTTTTATTTCATGTAAACCAGTTCTCTAACTTCCTTTGCTCATTTCACAGCTCAGTTGCACCTTTGCAAGAAACAAACATGTTGAAATTGAGCAGAAAAGGTAATTAAAATTGAATCCCTTTATACTGGAATCAATTTTGCTATAGGTTAAATATGTTGAGGAAAGGTTTGCATGGATGGAGTTTGAAGCTTTTAGTAAAATGATGTCATTTCTGTTTCCTGTATATCCAGTAATGGACAATGCCCATTCCCCTCTCTCCCAGTATTGAAAGGGAAGTTTCAAAACAACAGATGATAAAGGTCAACTAGCAGATAGAGAGTAGGGCCAGAAATTATACCACATTTCTATAACATCCATGTGTGGTAGGCAAAACAATGGTCCCCAGAGAGGGCCACATCACATTGCCCAGCCTAAAGCGTATGTTGCCTTGCATAGAAAAAGGAACACCGCAGATGTGGTTAGGATCTTAAAATGGGGAAAGTAGCCAGGATTGTCTGGGTGAGCCCAGTGTAACCACAAGGGCCAATCGGGACAACAGTGAGACAAGAAAGTCAAATTCAGAGGAGTTGTAACCGCCAATGATAGGCGCGGCCATGAGCCAAGGAATAGGGGCAGCTTCTTGGGGCTAGAGAAGGCAAGGAAAAAGATTACCCGCCCCACCCACAGCCTCCAAAAGGAACACAGCCCTATGACCCATTTCAGACTTCTGACCTCCAGAACTGTAAGATAATAGATTTGTATTGTTTGAACCACCACATTTGACTCCTTTGTTAAGGCAGCAGTGGGAAACTAATAGAACATATACAAAGTTCTTAACACAATGCCAGCCACATAGTATTATTTTCATTATTATTACCATTTAATATTTTTCTCACTCTACTTTGGTCTTGCTTTATATATTTTGTTAACTTGCCATTTGTTAAATTCTAGATATTGTGTGGAAATAAACTTTCTATTCTATTGGTATCATTTTCAATTATGGAATCTAAAAAGAACAAAAACAAAAACAAATAAACAAAAATCCCAGGACACTCTATCCTGTTTTAGAAATTATTAGAAACAGAAAGCAACTGCACTATTTTGATGATTGCCCTTACGTTGGAAGCAACGGTTTTACTAACCAACTAAAAAAATGTTAAATTATTGTATCCATTTATATAGAAAGTTGGATTGCTAATTTTGTGATGCATTTGGAAGCATGGGGGGTATTGTACTTCTCAGGGGCTGAGCTGGTGATATGCATAGGAATTCCTCCTTCCTTTCCTTTTGACCACTAAAAATACCTGGATGCTGTAATGAATTTTTGTTTAAATAGAAACTATCCCAGGGTTTTTCTTCCACCATTTTTTTTTTGAAGAGTGCTAACTGAAACTCGCATTGTAAAAATTGTAATATCACCTTTTTAATTGTGACAGCCTATTCAGAACATGATACCTACCCTTTCCATGGAGCCTCCCTAACATTTTCAACTTGAAGTAAATCCATGGAGAAAAACTGAAACTAGTCCCATAAAAGAGAATTTAGCTTTGAAATTGGCCAGGTCATCTCTCAGATATGGTTTTTTCAATCCATACTGTCCATTTCCTGATCAATTTAAGCCACAGGGGTTTATCATGTCACACTGATTCTCCACCCACGTCAGAATGTCCTGACTGTCCTACATGAAACTCTGGATATAAAAACATGGGGTTTGGAAAATCCCTAAGAACCTTCTCTATCGATGATCAAGTTTGTACAGCAACACCTAGAACAATCAAACCAAATTTACTCCAGTGGTGCAGAGATGAAAACTTTGTGCAGCTAAATGTTGCATATTATAAACTTTGAAACAGTTTCCCAGGAAGAGACTGCAACTCATCGGAAAGATGCATTCTCAGCTGCATTTATCTATCAGGCTCCTTTTTCTCTCTCCCTATATGTGTATACTGCTTATATTGAGAAAAGAAAACCCGTTTTCTGTGAATATAAAACAAGGCGTGCAATAAAATATTCATAATGCCAAACTTGCAGGCTACAATATGTGCACTTTCTAGACTACCGAATATAATGAAGACTCCAATTAGAACTGAGTTTGGTTCCTTTTTATCCATTCATATTTTACATTACCTGTGTGTGTGCATGCTATATATAGCTGCCCTTTCTTCATGTAACCTTCAGCTGTCTTGGAAGAATTTTAAAACTCCCTTTGCAAATTCTTATAGCCTGTTAGTATTAAATAAGTCCTCACTGACATTTACAAGTCATACCATTTACAAGAGTGCACTGTGGTCTTCGTGTTTATTCCCCATTCATTACAATAAACTGTGACGTTTAATGCTCTATTGATTATGGATGCAGTAACAAGTGACACTTTCAATGAGTGATTTTCTTCTCTAGGCTTCATCCTGGATGCACATTACACAGATATATTCTATGTTTAAAAAAATGTTGCCTTGCATGCAATAATAAACTTAAGCAAGCCACTTTCTGCCATTTATGAAAAAGTGTAACAGTGCAAATAATATTATTAATATGGAGATGTAAAATAGATTGTTTTTCCAATGACACCAGTTTTATTGTGGTTAAGACATTTCCCCCCTAGTGTTGAAATCATTAAAAGTTTATCATTTTTTACTTGGTGAATCTATAAGTCGAAAGTTGATATACACTCTCTATTTATATGCCGGGTGTATGAGCTATGGGGGTGGATATTCTGTGTTGAGTTTTAAATAACTCTTTGCAGCAGGGAATGAAGGGGAAAAGAAACAGAAATATTTTCATGCTAATTTAGAAGTTTGGAAATTGGATATATGTCCTTTAATTATAAGTTTTTTATAGTTATTTTTTGCTAGAAGGTTATGTCCTTATTTTCATAATAGAAGGGGGAAAGAGGTCCTTATACAAATAAAAGTCTTTTTGGCTTTTTGTGTTCACGTTTAATTAAATTTAAAATTCCTAAGAAATAACTAAAGCCATATCTATATGCACAACTCATGCACCCATGGTTGTTGCCCAGTCACTCAAAAAGAAACTGAGTCAAATAATTCTTTTAAAATGTTTCCTCATTTTTAGTTTATTTGTTTTTCTTTTTTTTTTTTAAGATTTTATTTATTTATTTGAGAGAGAGAGAATGAGAGAGAGCACATGAGAGGGGGGAGGGTCAGAGGGAGAAGCAGACTCCCTGCAGAGCAGGGAGCCCGATGCAGGACTCAATCCAGGGACTCCGGGATCATGACCTGAGCCGAAGGCAGTCGCTTAACCAACTGAGCCACCCAGGCGCCCTATTTGTTTTTCTTTTTGACTGGATCATCATAAAAATTCACAGATGGTCCTAAACTGAAAAGCAATTTATTTATTTTATTTTTTTTAAACAATCCTATGAAAGAGTTGTTATTTTTTTTTAAAAGATTTTATTTATTTATTTGACAGAGAGAGAGATAGCGAGAGCAGGAACACAAGCAGGGGGAGTGGGAGAGGGAGAAGCAGGCTTCCCCCCGAGCAGGGAGCCCGATGTGGGGACTCGATCCCAGGACCCTGGGATCATGACCTGAGCCGAAGGCAGACGCTTAACGACTGAGCCACCCAGGCGCCCAACTGAAAAGCAATTTAGATGCAGCTTTCTTGACATCAGGATGCTCCCTTTGTTCCCCCAAATCCTTACTACCCGGCACCTTAGACCTTAAATATTATTATTCTCTTTAAAAATTTTTATTTTTCAAATAATTTTTCCAGGAGAAAACGCAAGCACTACCATGAAGGTTGGCAGATAAGGCCTTATCAGATATTTACTCTTCAGCTAATGATTCATTATTTCCTTTTCTAACTTGACAGCTTACTGAGAGCAGCTTCCTGCAGACTAGGGCCTCTGGAGAGCAGCAAGAAGCACGCAGCTCAAGAGCCCCATCCATGGATGCCAAATATTAGAGGACTGTCAACCTGAGGGCTCGGAATAGCCAGCAAATTTGGATATCCATTGCCAGAAGCCAGCGTATGGATAAATACTTGACACAGTAAGAGAAAGATGAGGAAGATGATCAAAGAAAGCATTGGAGGTGGAGGTCGGTGTGAACGCATCCCATCGGCAGACATCCCATACTTCACGGTTAGTCCTTGTGCTAGTGTCGGAAACAGGAGAGCTGAGTGCCACAGGCTAAGAAATGAGTAAAGGGGAAAAAGTCATTATGTCACAGATACGAGGCAATGACCATGTCGGAAGAAAAGATTTAATGATGTGGTTAATCTGAATTGCTCTTGTTCTACCTTTTCCACCCACCACCTCTAAATCATCCCAACAAATCCAAGCCAAGTTTATACTGCCCATCACTAACGTCCTGGTGTCCTTGATTTGGAGGCTGCAAGTAACATACAGGAATATAGAAGTGTCCTTAAGACTCTTTTTGAGTGAATTATGATCCAAAATAGGCTAGGTTCTGACTTTAGAATTCACTCAATTTTCCTATTTAAATGCAAAGTTCCTGTGTTGCTTATAAAACGAACAATGTGAAAAACAGTTGCTTATAATCGTTTTGTTTTTTTTTTTTAAGGAAAATTATCAATCAGTATATGTTCTTTGTCATCCTATGGCTCTCTGAGATGATATGAATATATTCATAGAATCGGTGTGCATGTGAATCTGACTCCAGAGGGGATTGAATAAATGCATTTTCAGAAACCAAACCACATAATGGAAAATTAGATCTGCTCTATACCTTATGAATGTCTGTCATAACTATGTATTTCATCATTTCTTCCATCTGTTTTAAGTAGGGCGGTGCCTATGGACAACGATACTCTGCATTTGTTCAACCAAACATGTACTGAATGCACAATAGACACCAGGAATTGTTGTGGGTACTGTATACAACAGCAAGCCAGACACACAATTCCTGACCGCAAAGAGATTATAGTCCAGTGGGACATAAATACAGTCAAGGACACAGCATCAGCTAGGCATGGAGCCTCACTGGAAGAAAGCAAGCGAACCACAGGCTGAAAAAATGAACAGAAATTAGCTAAGCAAGTCAACTGTAGCTAATGACAAAGACATTTGGAAAACCCACATCCCTTTAGAAGAAGAGGTAAGAAGTAAAATTTCATCCGATGAGAGTTTTGGCTAATAATGTTCCCATCAAATTATGTTTTAATTTCTTTTTTTTTTAAAGATATTATTTATTTATTTGACAGAGAGAGACACAGTGAGAGAGGGAACACAAGCAGGGGGAGTGGGAAAGGGAGAAGCAGGCTTCCCCCCGAGCAGGGAGCCCGATGCGGGGCTCGATCCCAGGACCCTGGGATCATGACCTGAGCCGAAGGCAGACGCTTAACGACTGAGCCACCCAGGCGCCCCCAGTTTTCATTTCTAACCAGAAATCTCATATCATAAAGACAGACATATAAAACATCCCATTATTTGAATTATGATTTGCTATTGTTTCGAAGGATGTGCTTTTTCTAGAAACATGAGTTTGTTCAAGAAATATTTATTGAGGCCACACTTTCTATCATGGATAAAATGCTGAGGAGGATGGAGATGACGCCCAACTCTAGTGGACATGTGTCGGGTATTTTGACTACCAAACAAGTGAACGTCTTTCTTTCTTTGAAGAATTCTCCATTTTTTTGAGTCTTGGTATGGCATACAGACTATCTCCCCCCAGAAGCGCTGAGAATGTTCAGTGTGTTCCAGCCTCCCTTGCAGCTAACCATGGGCATCCAAGTTCGGCTCTGCCAGCTGGAGCTAATAAAGTAAAAAGAAAGCAGAGGGAGGTGCCGTTTCTCTTTGGGAATGGCAGCAGCAGCAGTGGGTATAGAATTGGACTCCATGCAAAAATAAAAGCTGCTCAGTAGCTGCACTCTTAACAGTATCATCCAGTGCCCAGTGGCAAATGGGGTAGTTTCTCAGAAGAGTAGCCAAGTTTAAGGGAACTTGAGCCTGGCTTTCCAACTCAGTGATTGAATTTGGTGAGTGACTCCAAATCTTTGTAATAAATGTGTTTTGTTTTTATTTTTGATTTGCTTTTTCTGACCCAGTAGGCTTCCCGTTGCTTCCAACAAAGAACCACAAAGGACAGACCAACTTCAGAGCCAACCAGCCATCAGGAAGAGCAACAATTAGAACAAAGAACATAGCAAGACCTAAAGGACTCACCAGCTTTCAGCATGTGATTTCTCAAAAGCATTTCACTATAAAACTAAAAAACTAAGAAAGTTCCTTCATTTTGACTTCAAGCTCTCTCTATTAAATATTTGTATCAGTCTGCTCAGGCTGCAATAATAAAACACCATAGACTGGGAGGCGTATACAGCAGACATTTATTTCTCACAGTTCTGGAGGCTGGGAAGTCCAAGATCAAGGTGCTGTCAGACTGGATTCCTGGCTTTGTGGCTTGTAGACAGGCTGCCTTCTCATTGTGTCATCACATGGCAAGGAGATATGTCTCTCTTTCTGTTCTTATAAAGCCACTAATCCCAGCAGGGGAGTCCCACACTCATAACCTCATCTAATTCTGATCACCTCCTAAGGGCCCCATCCCCAAATATCATCCTTTAGATAGAGATGAAGCTTCAACATATGAATTGTGAAGGGGGCACAATTTAGTCCATAGCAATGCTACATTTATACATATTTTTTAGTCTTGAATGATGAATATGACATGTCTTCATCAAGCTGTCTAATTCACTGTGGGCCCTTTCTCCATCAGGGAATCTTCAGGTTGTGCCCTTGATGAAGAACCACACAACAACTCCCAGGATCTGCAGTCAACTCTAAATCTTCCTATTTTTACTCAAATAAACCTTTTCCCCATATCAGCTACATATGCAGCAGCCCTGATGCTGCCCTTCATCCACAGAAATGGACACCCATGACATTTCTTGAAACTGTCCACACAGCACTTCTTTTATGGTAATGCACTTGTATTGCTCGTGTGGCTATCCTGAGATTATTCTCCCAGCTCTATGCTGCAGGGAGTCTAGTTGACCAAGGGTCCCAGCTATTGTGAATCCATCACATGTTTGCACTTAACACTTCCCACCAGCTGCTCCCAGCCAATGACTGAGCACAACAGCTTTGCTGAGGCAGGCCCATTTCCAGTAAACAAGAGACTCTTCTGATGATGAGTTTGTTTCAAGGACTCTGTAGAACTCTGTGTGGTCTACGAAGTTTCCATACAAATTTCCTCTTCCTCCTGTCTCTCCTTCAATGGGGGTCAGACCTGCATTTGATTGGACAGCTCTCCCAGCCTCTCCCTGTTTCTTCCCCATCTTCTCCCACTAGCATTTCCTCTAGTACATTCGTGCACCTTTAATCCCTTCTTGGTGTCTGCTTCTAAGAAGACCCTAACCAATATACCCTGTTTCATAATGCCATTGTTCAAGGTGCTGGCCATCATCATCCACACATTTCATTTAGTTAGACCGGAAAACCAACTAGGATTGGGTTGTTTCTCATTTCAGGTTGAATAGTCCCTGCCCCTGCTTGCCATATCTTCCCAAATGTTTGTCTGAAAATCCTATCTGTAAGCTCACCAATACACCTACCCAGCCTACTCTTATAAATCAAAACAGAATAAAGGTATGAAATATTTTAAGTCACCATGTTTTATGTCATTCTATTCTAAGTTAAATACATTTAAAATGAAATATATTTAAGTCAGGTATCATTATCCTTGTAGGCTGCCCCAGCTCTGAATGCTGTGCCTCTAGAATTGTGCCCTGAGCCCAAGCTCCCTCCCCAGTGTCATTCTGATGGCAAGACACTATGCAGAAATGCACCATATCCCCCAATCACAGGGTGCATACACTTGGTCTCTCCATTGTAGAGAACTAAGCTTCTGGTTTAATCTTCATTCCAAATCTCTTTTCCAATAATGTTTAGTCCCAGCATTTCCTCAAGAAGGCTGGAACCCATTGTTTTTCTTTCCAGACTTTCCCTAAATCCATGGCTCTGCTTCCAAAAAAGATGAGGTCCTTCAATCCTCAGAGAAACCTTTCAGATATAACTGTCTATGTGATCTTCTACTTGACCTTGTGTTAAACACTGCCTAATAAAACAGTGGTCAGAGCTGTAACATTAGAGATTAGTTTTAATTTGTCAGGCAGATCTACCTCTCTCTGGTGGGCGAATCTATGCCTCAGACTTGCCCAGCTCTAGTAAATAATGAAAATGTTAGGTCTTTCTCTTCCTTCTACCTGCTTTAGCAATACCTCATGGACAAATTCCAATATATAAAATAGGAAAATGGAGTAAAGAAGCCAACTTTCTCTCTGTAAAATCTTTCTTCTTAAAATAAGCGGTAAACTCAATATCAGACAGGACAAAATATTTGAGACATAAACTGGTAGTTCATAGAAGCCAATAATAAGAATATAAAGGAATACTACCCACAGTATTTTCATTCAAAAAGCCCGAGGATAGACAAATTCATAGTAACAATTTTGGAATAAGCAGTTTCAGATTTCAAGTTCAATAAATGAATCACTAAGTATCTCTTTAGTACCAGTCTGACTGTATGTTCAAAAGGTGTGAGGCCCCAGAAATATAAAGCCTGATGCTGCCTCCAAGGCACTTATAATCTCCTTGGAGAAAAAAAGTCCTACACTAAGGAAAATTGAAGAACAACACAAGATAATTCAATAATGACATACATTTTGTATATCATAGGTAGCTTTCTGGATGCAATAGTGTTCTGAAAAGGTCCCACAGAGAAAAAAACTTGAGACTGAATCTTGATGAGGTCAAATTTAATGAGATGAACACAAGAGTAGGAAAGAGACATTCTATGCAGAGAACAGAGTTTGGCTTCTAGTCATTGGCAACTATAGAAACTACGAGAACACTTGGACACTTCAAGCTCAGAGCATCTGGGTGGCGGTGCCCGAGGGCATGGAGGTGCTTCAGGTTTGCAGTGCTCAGCACAAAACATTCAAGTGCTGCCCTAGAGGCAGTGAGAGGTTCTCCTGGGCACTAGTCTGGGGTCTGGAGCCAGCTGCATGGGGGCAGAGTTTGCAGACGTTGAAAGCTGACTGACTAACCTCTGAGAAATCATCTCTTTTGGAATTTTCCTTTCTCCAAACATCTGTAACTTCATCTTGTCATCCTGCCTCCTCCCAACTGTACTATGGATGGAGATTCATGAAGTCCCTGGGTTCCATGTTTGTTTATCAGCCAGACTGGCCTCAGCCAGGGAGCCTGCACCTGAGAAAGCTCTCTCTGGCCCGTCTCATCTCACTGTTGCTTATCACATGCTCTGCCTTGATATGAGCAGTCAGCCGTAGCCGGGTGAACCTATGACTATAGACAAACAATGCCAAGATCTCTGAATTATGATTTGGGTTCCTTTTATCAACTTGTCTTTATAAACATAGAAAGAAAAGAATATTACTAATTTTAAAAGCCAATTCAAATGCAAGTTCGAGTTGAGCATTGCCAACATTTTATTATAGTCCTGAAATAACCAGAAACCAGTATCCCACTAAACTGGTGTTCTACCAAGAGTTATCTTGCTAGGTTATATATGATGGGAGTAGAGAAGAAGGTGACAGAAAAGAAAGGTCATTGTAATTGACTATTTACTCAATAATGGCACCCCCATTTTCCAGATGAAGAAATAGGTGTTCAGAGAGATAAAAGAATTTTCCCAAGTTCTGGAAGCCTACATATGACAGAGCCAGCTCATACCTCTGACAAGACGATGTCATTGTGTTGATTTTGATTTTTAGTTGCCTAACAATGCACCATTACACAAAATGCCTATGCATGTTCAAAGCTTCTCTGCAGAGATCATAAGTGTTTCCAGGCAGCAGCCCTGAATGAAAGGCTTCCCAGAATGTGAACATTTTTCATAAATGCATTAAATAGAAGCTTGAAGGCATTATCTTCATATATATTTATGAGTAAGGATCATATAATCCCAAATAGATCATGGGTCATTTTCTATAAATATGTAGGTGAAGATGCATTGCAATATGACCACCTGGTTTTCCATCTTAGATACATTCCTGCAAAGCTGAGCATAAATTGAAAATTTTTTATATCAAAGCATATCGAATTTTATATCAAGGCATCTTTCATACATGGGTTCAAAAAACCCTGACTAAGAGGAAAAAGCCAGTTTTGTTTCTAAGACAAATCCATCAAGTTACAAGCTAGTTTACAAACAAGTCAAATTCTAAATATCTTTATCAAACCTCTGCACTTATGGTATTATGTCAGAATACAGTAACCTCAATTTTAGAGTATATTAATCACTAAATCACAAGGAAATATATATGGGCCTTTACTCTTAATGATTCTACTCTTGACTCACGTTCAAAGTTCTCATTTGTTTGTGTTGTAGTATTGTGCCCCTTTGGCACGTCCAACCCTATTATCTCTCATCTGGAGTATAGCAACCAGCTTCTGGCTGATCTCTTATCAGAGGTGTATCATGAGTATCTCCTGCGTCTTTCCTTCTAGTTCATTCTTCTCATCACTACAAAGTCAATCCCTGCTTAAAATCCCATTGGTTACTACCAATTCTCAGAAGTGTATATTTCTTAGCTTGATGTTGAAGTCCCTTCATAATATAATCCCAGCTTGGCTGTACTAAGCATCTCTCCATTTCCAAGCACAGCCTCTCCTTGCTTCCTTCTTTCCTTGGGTCATGTGTTCACACTCTAAGGATGCCTTTCCTTGCTTATCTACTTCTCTAAATCCAACTTTTGAATTAAAATCCAGTATGTGGGAGTCCAGAGTGGTGAATAATTGGCTTTCAGACATCTGTCCCCACTCCAGTGTTCCTCAGCTTGGGCTGGTGCAGAAGGGCCAGCACCCACCCAACAACAGCCACAACAACAAAATGAATGAATAAAAAAGAACTTCTGTCACCGAACTGTTACCAGGGGTTACCTCCAAGGAGTGGACTCAGAGTGAAAAGGGAGAGGGCACTTTTACTTTGTATTGTATTTTTCCTCTTCGTATTCAAAATTTTTTACAACAACAACAAAAACAAATAAAATAAAATTTAAAAAAATAAAATAAAACCCAGCATTTAGTTTACCCCTCCAATACAGCATGTGTTATGTCAATTAATTATAATTTATCTCATATATCTTTTCACACCATGAGATCTCCAGTTTCTTGAAGTCAGAGATTGAATGTGATTGAGTCCTGTGTTCTCAGCTCTTAACGCTGGTCTGAGATGTGGTAGGTATGAAATAAAGACTGTTTTGTGGATAAATAAATGAATGGAGTTGATGAACTGGTATTAATCCAGATTCTCTTGTGAAAAATGACATATCCTTATAAAACAGCCAACATATTTAGAGAGGTGGAGTCAATTTTTTGGCGCAGTCCAATCCAGCACATAACATTAGGGGAAAAAAAATTTCTTTCCTGTATTTCATTTTTAATTCACCATCCCACCATCTAATTTTTGAAGACACAGCCTACATCTTTATTGAATTCATAATGAATGAATACTTCTCCATTTTATAATTCAAAAATTTCAGAGTTGAAGATAAAATTCTTATGAGGATAGTCAGAGCTAATATTTACGATGCACCTCGCACTGTGCTAGGCGTTTTATATGGATTTATCTCATTTACATCCCACCACAGAATTTTATGCTAGATACTAGTCTTATTCCCATTATACAGATGAAAATACTGAGAGAGAAATAACAGACCCAGGAACTAAACACAGGCAGTGTCATGCCAAACTCCCGATTCCCAACTATTGCTCTATCTCGTTCTCTGAGCAGCAATACATTGACGGGAAACATTTCAGATTCCTTTTCCTAGTTGCAGGGTTGGCCTCTGTAAATCCCCGTAGTTTCTGGTAGCCAATGTCAACCATAAAGCTTATTCAATAGGTAGCCTTCTACAATTAAAGTCTCACCAGCAAGTTTCTAGCTCACAGCCCATTAAGCCAAGTTTAGTTATTCCTACATCAACTCCTTCTGTTGCTTTTTTCATCCCCAGCCCCAGATCTGAAAAAGAAGAGAATAATTACATGACACAGATAAAGTATTTCTTTTCTCTACTGAACAAATAAATTGGGACAAAGCTTACTTGGTGGGTGGGTAGGTGGGTGGGTGTGTGTGTAGAAAAAATTTTATTTTCAAGAACAATGGCAGAAGCTCATTTTAAAGTAATTTGTTCATAACAACAAATGAATGCTTTACTACAGCTCTCTGAGTAAAAGACCTCATTGGAAGAAGAGAGATTGGCAAGTCCGGGAGCACGAAGACAGCCTTTTGCCAAGTGAAGCATGTTGGTTCTCTTAATCTATAATTCAATTGCTCTCCTGGCTCAGCAAAATGCTTGAGAAGGCTCTGAGACCCTTCGGTTAAGTATATTTTATCAGTGTGGTCTAAAATGTGGTGAGCCTCATTGAAAAAATCGAGTGACGCCATTCAATGACTTGCCTCAATGATATACACCAGCAGATATCAGGGAACCTGGAATAAACAATAAGATGATTCACTCGTATGCAACTCTATTTTCATAGGACTATTCATTTCCAATTTGCTCAGCAAAGGAAAAGATTTTAGATTAATATGTTTGTCTTAAAAAGAATAATTTATAAGTCACTATTTCACATGTTAGGAACATGAGATAATGGGGAGAATACATGCAATTTCTGCTTAAAATGGCAATTTAGAGTTGATCTAATATAACTCTAAATATTATAGGCAGTGGTTGCATGAGAAGGAACAAACTTGCCCATATCAGATCTTCGAAGGCTTTCAATTTGCCCTTAATTTTATAAGCATGACTACAATAGGAATACATGCCAAACTATGTAATTGAATATTGTGAAATATCATGAATCATTAAATTATAAGTGATTAAACTATAGCAATGAAAAGGAAAGCTTTTAGCAAGAACTCAGATGACTTCCAAGGATCATAAATAAAAGGGAGAAAAATATAAAAGAATTTTAATCACAAAGTTAAGGTTATATCAAATTACTTTAAAAAATTACTGTAGCTCTCTAGTTTCTAAAATATAATTTGGATTAACCAAACTGATTTTGAATTGGCCTTCTAAATTTGGGAATCTTATATGAGATCAGATGGTGTTGGATAGAATTTTTAAAACTCCAATCAGCTTTGAAGGAAGGAAGATTAGTTTGCATAGACGTGTAACTAAGCTTATAAGTTGTTTATTTTTCCCAAACGTATTAATTTACTGTGTATGCTACGGTAGCTTATCATGTTTAAGAAGCAGGATTATAATATTAAGTATGCCAGAAATGTAATGTCTTCAGTAAGCTTTCTCATTTTTATATCAACAAATTCATGCAATATTAAAAAATTAGCTCATTAGCAAAACCATTTTAGCAAAGCATGCCAAAGAGCGTAACACTCCACCAAATGGATCTTTTATAGTTTCTTTTGCAAATTGTCCCAACTGTATAATGGAACAAGTCATAGTGCTCTTGAATAAATGAGATTTTTAATCCTAATAGTAGAGCAAAAACTTCTGAATCTGAAAAATCCCACTATGCTTTATCACAAAATTATTCTACTCTGACAATGTCTCTATTGAGAAATGTTATTAATTCTTCTCAAAAACAAGATTACAACTATTGAGAAGACATGTAATACAAAGTTATACTACTACCTTAAATCTTTCTAAAAACTGTTTCTTTAGTACTTAAAATGAAATTTTATTGGTAAAATATGCAACTGGTTCATTAAGTTGTTTATATCAACTGCAGTTATGAAAGTGGTTCATTATTAGGAAAGTGGTTCATTATTAGGAAAGTAGTAAGAAAGTGGCTTTTACTGAATACAGCATTGACTTGAGAACAAATAAACAGGGAATTGGTTCTTTCTAAAAGAAAAAAAGTGGGGTGCCTGGGTGGCTCAGTCGGTTAAGCATCCAACCCTTAGTTTTGGCTCAGTTCATGATCTCAGGGTCATGATCCCACATCCAGCTCCGCAGTCAGGGCAGAGTCTGCTTGTCCCTCTCCCTATGTTCCTCCCCCCACTCACTCTCTCTCCCTCTCTAAAATAAATAAATAAAATCTTAAAAAATACTTGATAAAAAAAGAAAAAAGCAGAAAAGACAATAATGATTGAGAGAAATCTTTTAAGGTTGGGGAGAATTTTTTACAGAGACCTATGCTGGAATGAAAATGTCCTAAGCAACTACGTTTTATGTATTTTTTTATTTGTTTCTTTTAGAATGGGTGATATTATGTCTTGAGGTTACTGAAATCTTTATAAATATCTTCAGCTTTGGACAAACAAAAAAACTAAACTAAAGCAGCCCTACCCTAGAGCTACCTTAGAATCATCCAGAAGTTTACAGAAGCTCTTAGTGTTCCTGACCAGCCTTCTTACCTCATCACTGCTCATGGTGGTCCTAACTCCTGTGATTATCAGAGCCTATATGGAGAAGAAAAAGTTTAATATGATTCAAAGGACCTTAGTAAGTATTCTTGAATTCAGGATGTCCAGAAGATTCTCTGGTACCATGATCTACTCTGTTCAAGCCTGACTTTAAACAAACAAAAATTTGTGACTGTGTTATACATGAGTCCTGGTCAAAAGTTCTTCATTCTCCTCTCAAATCTTTTTCCACATCCTCCCCACCCATTAGCAAAACTACTTTTATGCTATCATAAACTAGAAAAACATACTTTTTTCCTGATACTCTACACTGCAGAACACTGTTAACTAATTAATTTTGGACGCAGACATTTCCCACTCTGATTTCAAATGCAAATAATGCTTCAAAGATTTTGTATTGGCTCAATTTTGCTCATGAGCTAGGAAAATTAGATTCCTATCATTGAACAGTGAAACAATGTAGATAAGAAAATTGCAGATATGATAGTCTAGAGCAATTTACTGGGAATAAAGTGAACTCTATGAATTTGATAAGATAGCCAAAGTGGTGAGCTCATACCTGTCATAGTTCATCTCAAAAGTATTCCAATTTCTAGTGTTATTTTACTTTTATATTCAAGCAAGATAAAGCCATTGAGAACACACACACACACACACACACACACACACACACACACACACACGGAGTATCCCTTATGAATAAAAAGGACAATGAGGGAAAAAAGAAAAGACCTTGCTTTAAGATTAGTTGAGAGCACATCTCACTTATTAAATAACCTGAAGGTTGCTTCAAAAAGAGGCCTGAGATACGGCCACAGCATGAGGCTCCATCGGTTTGCAAACCACATTGTTCCATCAGGGTGACACCCTGAAACCCAATTCTATTCCTTTGGATGGGGTATTTTGCAGAAACCCAGTACAACCTTGACACAAGTTCAGATGAGCTATTATCATCACTTTTCCCCAGTCATGTTTTCTTGGATGGAAAACCTACAAACCTCAAAAATGTCCTGGAACCAAGATTGGGTGATATGATTTTGGGGAGAATGGGCATTTGGCACCATTGACTTTTATTTTATTCACTGCACATGGTAAATCAGTACTATTTCCATTTTTAAGAGTTTGTGCCTGAGGATTCCATTTTATCTGCCCCTGTGCATGAGTTCGAGAAGACGGAGATAAACCCTCCCCTGCCTTGTCCTTATTACTTCACAAATATAAAAAAAGCCACCTTACAGCAGGTTCAGATCTGGCCTAGAAGACTGAAGCCACATGATCTCTTGTCACTACAGGTAATAATTTTGTGCCATTTTATCTGTATGGGTTCTTGCACACGGCTGGCTCAACATCCCAGTCATGCTCAATTCACCTCCAGGGTAAGGTCGGAGTCCCAAGATATGCCACTGGTTCATCACATCTAACTACTACAAAGAAGCAATTTAAATCAGTTTGAGAAATTCCATGTATCAAATCCCACCTCATGGCCACCTCAAACCCACCTATCATGCCGGGATATTTGCCATACACATTAGCGTATTAAGGCTTTAGGCATTTGAGCAAAGATTGCTAATTGTCTTCCAGGGTCCATGTTCCCCTTCCTCACTGTAAATATAGAATCCCCTATTCCCACCCAGCCTTTGTGAGTGCCTCTTACCCCCACTACCCCGTCCATCAACTACTATTTCTAGCCTCCCCTGCACCTGGTTGTGTTCATGTGACTCAAGCAACGTGAGTGGAAGTGATGTGTGCACCTTCTGGATCACTTCTTTAGAAAGGAGGCTCCTCCCCTTCCCTTCACTTACGCTGGTTCTGAAGTCAGGGTGAAGGTAGCAATTAAGCAGCTAGTCTAGATTCAGTGATAAAATTCAGAACCTCTACCTGCTTTGGATCTTCTGCCCACCTCTGGACCAAATATGAGAGAGACATACATTCGTATCTTGTTTAAATCAGTGTAGTTTTCTGCGGGTTAGCCTGCACTTTAAATAATATATCAAGTTGTAAAGAAAACTGTTTCACTATTAATAACCTAGTGCAACCAAAATTTATGATGATCGAGCCAAAAGTTCTAGTGAAAAACTTGAGCTCCAACAACATGGTGATTTAAGGAATGGGGGAAAGTGACTCAGTTGTATCTTAGGATTTGTGTATTTTCAAATATATGCTATGTTATCAACCAATTTTATTGTTTTTTTAAGATTTTATTTATTTATTTGAGAGAGAGTGAGAGAGAAAGAGAGAGAGAACACGAGTGGGGCGGGGGGGCTGTGCATAGGGAGAAGCAGGCTCCCCACTGAGCAGGGAGCCCGATGCGGGGCTCGGTCCCAGGACCCTGGGATCATGACCTGAGCTGAAGGCAGATGCTCAACCGACTGAGCCACCCCAACCAATTTTGTTTATCCAGACCTTTAAACAGGAATTTTATATTGTTTTGTTTTCTCTTATCTATTTGATATATATATATATATTTATATACACAAATATATAATTTATATAGATAATAGTAATATAAATGTTGATTATAAAGCATAATAAGATAATGAATACTCATGAGTATTTCATCCAAGCTAATAACTAGGTCCTTATTAATAACTTCCACATACTTAAGTGTTCCTAATCTCCTAATACCTCTATCACCAGCCCAGAGGTACTCAGAATCCTACTATTTAAGAAAATAAATCAAAAGTATGTTAGAGGGGCGACCAGGTGGCTCAGTCAGTTAAGCATCTGCCTTTGGCTCAGGTCATGATCCCAGGGTCCTGAGATTGAGCCCCGCATTGGGCTCCCTCCTCAGCGGAGAGCCTGCTTCTCCCTCTCCCTCTACCCCTTCCCCCTGCTCCTGTTGTCTGTCTGTCTCTCTCTCTCTCTCTCTCTCAAATAAATAAATAAAATCTTTAAAAAAAAGTATGTTAGCATCACTTGTAAATCACACAAGAAGTTAACCATGATTCAGATTCTGGGGCTAGTTCTAAACCTTCAAACATTCTAAGCCTTGCTCTGTAAAACACTATGAATTCCTCCCTCACAGATCTGCTTCAAAGTTTATATGAGATAAAGAAGGGGAACGCCCACTACTCAGAGCCTAGCACATAGTGGGTGTGTTGCTACTGAGTGGAAAAGAAGAGAACAGGAAACAGGAAATAAGGTGACAGAGGAGGGGTCAAGTCTTCCCAGCCCAGAAAAAGCAGAGCAAATGTTGAGCAAATAACCAGGGCTTTGGCTGTCATCCTTGTCTGTGAGAAAGTAAAAAACGGAGCTGTGTGTGACCAGGCTGGTGAAGACAGATTATCCTGTTCTGTGATCTTGGACTCTGCTATAATATGATGCCATTATTGATGTATATAAAATGCTTAGAATGGTACTGGGCAGAGAGTCAGCATAATTCAAGTGTTTGTTAAAACTGCTACACTCAGGTAAGGATGTAGAAACGCTACCCTGCCATCCATACAACTGTTCCTTTCTTTCTTTTTTTTTTTTTAAAGATTTTATTTATTTATTCATGAGAGAGAGAGAGAGGCAGAGGGAGAAGCAGGTTCTCAAGGAGCAGGGAGCCCGATGTGGGACTCGATCCCAGGACCCTGAGATCATGACCTGAGCCGAAGGCAGATGCTTAACCATCTGAGCTACCCAGGCGCCCCAAGTTGTTCCTTTCAATAAAGGTCATTAAAATGTAGAGTTACCCCTTTATTTATTTACACCAAGTCATTAGGATTTAAGCCACTAGAATGTGCTTATGTTATAGTAATTTACACTCTAGTGACTCAGTCTAAATAAAGGGATCAGTGTTCCTTATGTTTATCTAGTTTGGTTAAGCATCCCCAGTGCCCATCAACATGTCTGGAATACAGTGGATGCTCAACAATACTTACTGAATAAATGTCTGAGAAATCAAAATTTTCCAGAAAGTTTCCCTATTAAAAGCATCCCAGTTTCTCTCTGGCTTTGTTATAACAAGCATACAAGTGGTCAAGAAGAAAGCATATTCCTAAATAAATTGTTGTGAGTCAGAGACTGTTAAGTTTGACTAATGGTTCTAAAACCTGGCCGTTGAAACAGAATTATCTGGAAATTTATAAATGCAGACTCCGGGGCACAACACAGGAGAATCTCAGTCAGTAGATCTATATTTTTGTTTGTTTTCTTTAGTTGAAGTCAAATTTTATCTGCAACTTAATAAGCTGCTGTATAAATTCAATCATAAGCAATTGTTACAATATCAATCACACAGACTTTTTCATGAATGAATAATACTCCACTGAAAGAATATGCCATAATTTACATTACTTTTTATTTTCACTGAACACTTAGGTTGCTTGCATTCTTTTTATCACAATAATATATTTAAAATTTAATTGGAAAAACAAATTTGTACATTTAAAGAAGGTGTATTTGTTGACAATGTTTTTTAAAGTATATTTTTGCTAGAGTTTTTCCCTGGTTTGCTTTGCCTGAGGTTTTTTCCAGGTTTGTTTATCAAAATCTAACTCATTTGTAAACGATCCAAGCAACTGTCAAGATCTGGACCACATTTCTCCCCAGCACAATGCGATGAGAAGGATGTTACCAAAGTAAAGAGATGAGTGAGGGCCTCCTGGGTGATTCAGTAGGTTAAGCATCTGCCTTTGGCTCAGGTCATGATCCCAGGGTCCTGCTGCTCCTTCTCTCTCCGCTGCTCCCCCTGCTTGTGCTCTCTCTCTCTCAAATAAATAAATAAAATTTTTAAAAAGAGAGAGAGAGAGACAAACGGAATAAGTTACTTCTACCTCCATTTTGTAGGGTAAGTATCATAGGGTAAGTATCATTTAGCTCCTCTATAAACATACCACCAAATCCTATTCTGGTTTTCTTTTCAAAATATCTCAAATTCTTCTGTTCTTTTCCAAAATACTGTGGTTACCCAAATCTAGAACCTCAAGCTCAGATCTGGAGTATTGAGGAGAATAATTCTTTATAAAATGTTGATTGATTTCTAGACTTTGAATTTCTACCCCAAACCAATTCATCCTGCTACTAATGTAAAATTTTCAAAATGTAGTGTTTGGGCTCACCTTGCTAGAGAGCTGAAATCAGTTTTATCAAAATTTATTTGCATCACCATCAGATTTCTACAACCTAAGTTCTTCCCCTACTGAGTTGCAATACAGCTTAGTTGATAGTATGCACAAAGATGTATATTCCTATACAACCAGATAACCCCACCATTTCACTGAAAAAACACCCAGTAATCACTTCTGTATTAAGCTGTTTGTAATTACTATTTATTTCCATTTTAGCTTTTAGAATACAGCCCATGTCATGCCTCTCCCCCTGCATCCAAATTAGTCATCCCAGAATACACCCTTCACTCAATCCAGGTCAATTTTTGCCATTTTCTGCACACTCCATAAGTTTCTGTCTCCACTAACTCAAACTTCCTTCAAAGTAATTCAGCCAACCTCTGTGGTAGGTGCTTGGCACACAATAGTGAGTGGATGTGTTTTCTACCATCATGGGGATTTACAGCCTAAAATGCTTGTCTCTTTTCTCTATGAACATAACCACTCTATCCTCCTGTATTCAGAGAATTCCTCTCCTCCCAAGAAGTCTTCTCCAACTGCACTAGCCAACACTAAGCCACACAATAATTCATTCTGCCACAAATGGAATGTGTCATGTGGGCTTTGAATTCCCGGTTGGTTTACAAAAATGTTTAAGACAGGAACTCTCTTTTAGCCTTTTATTTTGAAGGACTTCTACAACATCTCCTACTTTTTGGTTTAAAACTGAAAGCTGTTCCTTAAGATATGAGGATCATGTATAAGGACTCAATGATTTTTCTAGTCTCTGTGTCTAAGACTTTTTGGAGCACTTTTGCTATCAAACTTTTTTGATGTAGCTAATTGAGTTTATCCCAATTTGTGATTCAAGAAGTTTTGATTTCAGAGTGATAGCTGTCATGTAAATATAGATTAAAATGAGCATAAATATGCAGGTGCTGATCTATAAAAAACATCTGTACTGTGAAGCAAACCACTTATAAAACATCAACGAAGAAAATTTTCTGGAGTAAGAGGTAGGACTGGTTACAATCCAAGTGTTTGATATAGAGACTGCTATTCCCCTAATTCCTTAATTTATTAAGAGCTTCCCACCATAGTGGCAATCTTACTCTCTTTTGTTAAGAATGAGGGTAACTGGGTGATGGACATTAAGGAGGGCACGAGATGTAATGAGCACTTGGTGTTATATAATACTGATGAATCACTGACCTTTACCTCTGAAACTAATAATACATTATATGTTAATTAATTGAATTTAATTTTTTTTAAAAAATGAGTGGGTAAAAGTTACACACCTCTATGAGGCTGTGCATTTCAAAATGAAAGTAAGAGAAAATATAGTTCCACAGAGTTAAAATATTAGCATAAAGCAATTTCAAGTCCTTGGTTATATTATTATGGGTCTCTACTTGTAACAGTCACAGAAAAGTGCCTCATAAACCAGATCCTGAATGGTTCAAATATTTTCAATGGAAATAAAAGCTATGATCTGAATGCAAAATCAAATGAGCATCTACCATTGCACTTTTATGTTGATAGTTGTATCATCTTGTTAATAACTCTTGAAAATGAACATGGTGCAAGCTTCGGTAAGGAAACCATTTTTTAATTTAAAATCTCGTGCTCTATTGTGAAAGTTTCCTATGAGGCATATGCATCCCATTACTCTCCAGTAGAAGCACAATACTAAGTTTAGATAGAGTCAAATTGCTTGCCTCATCTGTTAAAGATAGATGATTGGGAATAAAATGACAATGAATTTGCACTTAGGACTGAATGAACGAGATAATCACCTAATGACTACATTAGGGTAAGGAAGAGCTTCATTTCCATCTGTCCTTAGTCACCTAATCTAGTTGACTAAACACCATAAAGGCCGAGTCACAAAGGCAAACAGGCAAAAATAGAACATATACTCAAAATGAATTTTTTTTTAATTATCATGCTTTCTTCCTGAGCTCTCTTCCTATGCTCCTCCTTATCCTCATGGTGAGAATTGAAAATAAATTCAGTCAACAAACAATACAATTTGAAGTAATGGAAACTAGAGTTGTTTCATTTTCTGCCATTTTTATTGTGAAATTAAAGAAATCCACACTGGTAGCATTTTAACACTTCCAATGAAAATGAAAGACCAATACATTGGAGTAAGTTCTTGAAAGTAAAGCAAAATTATAGCTGCTAAAAACAATTCCTGAAACCAAAGATTTTATGACTGACTGATCCAGGTAACCAAAGCATTAGAAGATTTAGCACCAAGAAAAAAAATTAAGAGGCTACCTATTGTCTGTAAAGAGTGGAACAGCAAAAATCTAAACAAAAATAACAGCATGGGCCTGGAAGAACATGTCAAGCTAGAAAAATAATAAATATGATTTTAACAGAGTTGATGAACAAAGTGTATTCAGGAGCCAACAGGGAAGCTAACTTTATGGAATTTACTCCACATAAGAAGAGCGATCGTTTTGGAGGTGATGTTAAACCATTTGTTTCCTGGCACCATTTCAATGGGAAAAATGACTTTTGTAACTATTAAAATTTAATATTCACTATGTATGTTGCAACCCATAGAGCAAAAGCATGGGTCTATATGCTACCACAGTCAATGTCCTTTCTAATGCATACATAAAATACAAATTAGCAAATTTGGTGCCCATTGATGTTCATATATTCCATGAATGTTTAGTTCTTTGTATGGCTACTTACCAGTTACATGCTTGACCAAAAGTAATCTAAAGTCTTTAAGTATCTATCTTATCTACTTAATAGAATTGCAGAATTCTTGACCAGGAAACATCTTCTTAAAAGCACCCAGATAATTCTGATGTGGGTGGTCCAACATCATCCTTTAAGAAAAAGTGCTTTAAAGGATCACCACCTCATGAATGCAGGTATTCACCTTTTTCTATTTTTTTTTATTATGTTATATTAGTCACCATACAGTACATCATTAGTTTTTGATGTAGTGTTCCATGATTCATTGTTTGTGTATAACATGCAGTGCTCTCATCCTTTTTCTAAATGTATCTTTTGGTGTAAACATGATGGCATTCATCTCTCAAGTATCCATGGTACTTGAAGGAAGAGATATGACATAGCTTATCTAAAAGTGTAGAAAACAGAAGTATTGATCACTGACTTTCCAATATATTATTGACTTTCCTAACTTTGCCTAATATAATTTAAAGTGAAGTGATGTTCCTAGCCACATTCCAGGTAGGTTGTAAGAAGATGGCCCAGTGATATGCTGAATCATTGAGAAGAGATCAAATTGATGGTTCTCCATTACAAGCTTTTGAAATATGGTCGATTACTATAATATCGTAAAATTTTGGAATAGGACTCTGGGTCCCATTATGCCAATGTTGGATGATGCCATGTTGACTGGAATTTTCCAAACAGTAGAGAGATCCAAAATGACAGTGAAGGGAAAAACAAATGATCTTATAATCGACTAAAGCCTCAGCCAGCTATGATGGTCAATCCACTCTCCAAACACAAGAATGCAACAAAAAGCACAAAAACATGGACTGGACTTGGACAAGAAATGTTTGGTGCATGTGACAGTGTTTCAGAAGAACCACTGCTGGTCACATTCCCACGTTGCTCTATCACCAGAATTGTGACTTTTCAAAAATGGCTCCAAGACCAGAAGATTTTGTTTGCAGTGGAAACTATTGACCCTTTAATTTTCAAACAAGTTATTTCTTCCACTTGAACTTCTTCTAGGCCCCAAATAGACACTGCTTCAAGTTGAAGAAATAACTTGTTTGAACCATGAGAGACTATGGACTCTGAGAAACAAACAGAGGGTTCTAGAGGGGAGAGGGATGGGGGGATGGATTAGCCTGGTGATGGGTATTAAAGAGGGCACGTACTGCATGGAGCACTGGGTATTATACGCAAACAATGAATCATGGAACACTACATCAAAAACTAATGATGTAATGTATGGTGATTAACATAACATAAGATAAATAAATAAATAAATAAATAAATAAATAAATAAAAAGAAGTCAGAATTGTAAAGAAGTAGTGCATAAAACTGTAAGACCAGTTCATTAAATGTGCATCATTGGTGTTGGTTTTCAATCGTAGCTCTTTTCTCCCCTCATTGGGCACATACCACTTTCATTAACATTCAGAGAGTTGCATACATGCATTAAGGAAAGGAAAGTTCTTCCAGAGTAATGAGGCAAGAAGAGTATGACAACATCATCGCTTCTCCCTTTTGCTTTGTACTTACATTTAATACTACTTTGCTATCCCCAGATAAGCCTTCTCAGCCTTACTTTCTAAACACACATATAGAAAGCCATTTCATAACCACTGCTGCTGTAATTTTACAGAAAGCTAAGCATACTAGAATGTGTATTTTCATAATGAGAGGAATGATTTAAATGATTTCCTTTAACATCTGCTAACTTCCATGACTGGAAATTTGTTGAATTCTATGATTTTCCTAGGGGCTATTAAAGAACTAACAGAAGAAACTCCCTGCTGTGTCTATGTTTACAATTTAAAGAAATAAAGCAAATAATAAAATAAGTATAATAACTTGCATTTGTATAGCTTTTAGGATTAACAAATTGCTTTCTATGCCTTATTTCAGTCAATGCTCCAAACTACCTTAAATGATGAGCAGTATGACATCATTACTCCAATGCTATACACAGGCTAGCTGAAATATATAGAAGCCTTAAGTTCCTCAGGGTCACAAGTCAGGGGAGCAACAGCTGGAGCTATGTTTGTGTTGCTGACTCCTACACCGATGTTCTTTCCATGCTCCAAGTTAATGCGACTTTGTGATACTTGTTTGTACATTATCCTATAGGTGGAAAGATTGTGTTGCAGTCCCATTGGGAAGAACAATAAAAGCCTTTCTTATACTATTTGCATAGTTTTCTGACTGTTGATGGAGTTGAGTTGAGCCTTCTGGGAGAAAGAGACAGAGAGAAACAGAGAGACCTGTTATGAACAGAATGCAAGGAAAGCAGAAGAAAAGTGGGAGATTAGAAAGGAAGAACAAGCAAAGACTAGATTCCCTTGAAAGAACATGAAATACTTTAGGGAAGACAAAATCTGGAAGTGATTCTCCATGAAATAAAGTCACACCAAATGGTTTAGAGAGGATGATGTTTGCCATTTCTAAATTGTAAGGCCAGACACTTTGGAGTTCTCTTCCCAGGTGTGGCTAGAAGTTAAAGGGAAAAGAAAGTCCATGCCTCAAAGTAAAAATTGACCAAACCCTCTTTATATCTGAACCAAATCTAAAATGATCTAGGGTAGGGGATGCCTGGGAGGCTCAGTCAGTTAAGCATCTGCCTTCGGCTTAGGTCATGATCTCAGGGCCCTGGGATCAAACCCTGCCTCAGGCTCTCTGCTCAGTGGGAAGCCTGATTCTCCCTCTTCCTCTGCCCCTAGCCCCCCCTGCCATGCTCTCTCTCTCACTCTATCTCAAATAAATAAGTAAAATATTCAAAAAAAAATAAAATAAAATGATCTGGAATAGAAATTGAGATATCAAGTTAACTACCGGGAAGAAAAAAAGTGCTAAAGACCTGAACCATAGTGAGAATATGGAGACACAAGCTAAGGAAGGAGGAGGTCAATCAACAAAGGATCAAAGATCTTACCTCTTAAAGTCTGAGCACTGGGATACATAGTACAATTTATCCCAAGTTAGGAAAATGGGGGAAAGAAAGCAAGAAGTTTAGAGTTTCCTTAAATCCTATGATTCTGAAGATTAGGGTTCAAAATTGTTAAAGATAAAAACACATAGAAGGTAGTTAATCCCCATTGGTTAAACTAAGACATGGTCAAGAGCAATTCATCCAGTTTATATGTTGATGAACTTCTGCCTCTTTTGACTAGTCGATATCAAGTGGGACACCATTAGCTGTCTTACATTAATGGATAAATTCCATTTTGCTGGTGTTCGGTTAATGATTTACTGAAATATCTTCAGGTGCTTAAAACAGAAATAATGCCTACGTTCTGATGGGCAGATAGCTAATTTTTCGAAACCAGATAGGATGCTTGTCTCACCTAAGGTTTTGTTCTTTCATTCAAGCTTATGATACAGGGGAAGAAATACTGAAATGAGTTTCATATTCTCTTAATTATGTTGGTCTTCAGGTCAGAAGTAACCAATCAAGCTCATGTGCTGATTGAACTTCTAAAGCTGCTATGCTCAAGTGGCTGACTTTTGAGATTAGGGAAGCAGAACCCTGGCATATTTTTATTTCTTTTTATTTAATTTAATTGGATGTATCATTTTATATTACACACAGAAAAGAGTTTTAAAACAGGCTATTTTTCAGTTTAATTTAGGAAAACCTTTCTGTTTCACCTTTTGGGTTAGCAAGGCAATCTTTATTTTTATTTATTTATTTATTTATTTTTTATTTGAGAGAGAGAGTGAGAGAGAGAGAGAGCACAAGAGGGGGGAGTGGGAGAGGGAGAAGCAGACTCCCTGCCGAGCAGGGAGCCCGATGCGGGACTCGATCCCGGGACTCCAGGATCATGACCTGAGCCGAAGGCAGTCGCTTAACCAACTGAGCCACCCAGGCGCCCAGCAAGGCAATCTTTAAACAATGTTTCTTATTATTTCAGATTCTTCCTAAACACAAAATAGACTAATTATTGTAGTTACATAGATTGTAGTTTTGTTTTGCATCAAACCAACCTTCTAGGTTCTGAATACTTCTCTTCAGCATATGCAACAGAGAAAGTTCAAAAACATTTAACAAAATGGTTAATATAAATGAAGCAAAACAAATTTGAATGTTTTCTTTAAGAGTTTCACATTCTCTTAATATAATATACGCTGACAGTTTTAAAGAAAAAGTTCTCCTTCTATGTATATTAGGTATCTTTGTAAATAACATTAATCCCTTTTTAGTTCCAGGGTCGGAAAGAAGATGACTTTTAAAAACATGGTACTTGGGGCACCTGGGTGGTTTAGTCAGTTGAGCATCTGCCTTGGGCTCAGGTCATGATCCCAGAGTCCTGGGATGGAGCCCCATGTCCTCATCTGGCTCCCTGCTCAGTGTGGAATCTGCTTCTCTCTCTCTCTCTGCCCCTCCCCCTGCTCATGCTCTGTCTTTCAAATAAATAAATTTTTTAAAAACACATAGTGTTTATGGCCAAGGTTTCTTCCTATTTATGGCATGATCTAGGAATATCAAAATGATGCCTTTACTGATTTTTTTATTCTTTTGCTATGGGAAGGGAAAACACTATTCTGACCTTTATAGTGATATGGTTTATGTTCACAGCTATTAAATCTCATTTCCTACTGAATCATGTGTTTCTCTGCTCCATTTCCAATGCAGAGTGAAGTTTTCCTACTGCCTCATTAATTTAATTAATTTAAATTAATTTAAATATGTTTATGAGAACTAAGTAAAGAAATATAATGTTCATCCTGACATGAGCTTCGCTGGGCTTTTCTCCCCTAAGGGAGGATAAACTCAGCTTTATCATCAATGTTGTAAAATTTGAAGGTCTTGCAGTTTAGGGTTGAATGAGTCCTCTACACTTTCATGCTCTCATTTTGGTGGTTTTCAAAACTGCTTGTAACTGTTTTTATTTATGCCATTTTTAATATGTAGGGATAATAGAGTTGTCATACCCTCTTTAAGCAGAGGGTAAAAAACTATATTCCTTGCACAGATCGAAGCAAAAATAGAGTATCTGGATAGCTGTATACTCACCCAGGTAATTCTCCAACGAAATGCTGTTCAGTGCCTGCGTGCTTGGAATAGTTCTTACCTTGGCCATCCCGTGACTGAGGAGAATAATGCTCCATCATCTTCCGATCACCCAGCTGTGACAGTGTGAATGTTCTTATGACATTTGCTGGCAAACAGGAGTACTGAAACAGCAAAACAATGAAATCAGCAATAAGTGTATAATAGCCAAGCTTCCTGGGCATTGGGGTTCCAACAAGTTGAAGTCCAGAACAAATGTGCAGTGGTCGTGGGGTCAGTAATTACTGAAATTGTTTACTAGATGGAGTCTGCTGGAGGCATGTCTTAAATGGAGGTTTGTGGGACCTAGTGAGGATAATGAGGAAGGAAGGAAGGAAGGAAGGAAGGAAGGAAGGAAGGAAGGAAGGAAGGAAGGAAGGAAGGAAGGAAAGGAGGAAGGAAGGAAGGAAGGAAGGAAGGAAGGAAGGAAGGAAGGAAGGAAGGAAGGAAAGGAGGAAGAAAGGAAGGAAAGGAGGAAGGAAGGAAGGAAGGAAGGCCAGGCAAGTGTTTTATATATTCTATCTTAATTAATCATTGCATCAACCCTATGAGATGGCCCTATTATCTTAATTTTCAGGTGGGAAAAATGAGGAACATAAAGTGTAAATAATTTTTCTACTTAGCAACTGGAGCTAGCAGTAGAACCATTGTACTTGGTTAAAAAAAAAAAATATGTAATGCCAACCTTGTTCATCACAGACACAGGTGAGTATGGTTTACTAAATATTTACTAAATGGGATATTAGAAGTTTGATAAACTTAACCCCTTATACTCTCCTCATTACTGTTTAAAAGAGTATAAAGCCCTTGGTGACCTAAAAATTTATTGCATGTCAGAAAGAAAAATAGGACTGAGGAGAAATGGATCAAAAAACTGACTGATAAAGGTGACAGACAAAGTGATTACACAAACTATCCACATTGCTGTAGTTTAACATTTATTCCTTCATTTGTGCAGAATGTCAGTCTCTAAAGAAATTGACACCAAAAGATATAATTTTACACATACTCCCTTACAATTACAATATTATTTCACTTCATCTCATCAACGGTAAAGAAGTTAATTTACTTCAGCCAATAAAATTCTGAGCATGAAGAACTCTTTAATTGTTAAGCCAGCATTATATTCTTTGAGATTCAAATAAAGCTGAATACATGAAAGCAAATACAGTAAATCCACACAAAAGACTTAAATATCCTATGAGTTATACATACTTATCAATGTTGAAGGAATGTTAGGAGTTGTCTTTTTTTTAAGTATTTTTATTTATTTATTTTTGCGAGAGAGAGAGAGAGAAGACAAGTTGGGGGGGGCGGGTAGAGAGAGAACCAGGTTTCCTGATGAGCAGAGAGCCCAATGCGGGACTTGACCTAGGACCTGGGATCATGACCTGAGACGAAGGCAGACACTTAACCGACTGAGCCACCCAGGCATTGTCTTTTTCTGTTCAGGCTGCTATAACAAAGTACCCAGACTGAGGGGCTATAAACGACAGAGATTTATTCTTCCCATTTCTGGAGGCTGGAAGTCAAAGACCAGGGTGCCATCATGCCTGGGTTCTGGTGAGAGCCCTCTTGCAGATTGCAGACTGTCATATTATGTCCTCATAGGACAAGGGGCAAGAGAGTGCCTTTTATGAGGTCACGAATTCCATTCATGGGGGCCCCAACCTCATGACCTAATCACCTCCCAAAGACCCACCTCCTACTACCATCTCATTGGAGGTTAGGATTTCAACATAGGAATTTTGCAGGGACACAAATATTTAGTCCATAATAGATGGATAGCAGAAAACTAACACCAAGAAGAACATAATGTGCCTTAACACATAGGATAGGATATGAATTCTTCTACCCAACTGCCTAGTTTCAAATCCCAGCTGTGCCACTCACTCACTAGCCATCTTATATCTTAATCACATTACTAAACTTCTTTGTGCCTCAGTGTCATCATCTATGAAATAACAATGACTCACACGTTGTTTTAAAGGTTAAATGAGTTCACATGTGAAAAATTTCTGGCTTATAGTAGGTGGTGTATAAATATCAGCTATTTTATTAGTCAGGATCCAGTTGGGAGAAAAGAATACTGCTCTATGTATTTTAAACAGCAGGAATTTAATATAAGAACATGTTCACAATGATGCTTAAAGGGGTGGAGGAGCAAAAAGAATGGGAATTGTTAGAAGATCAAAAAAAAGAGAGAGAGAGAGAGAATAAAAGACAGCCTGAAGAGGGGGTGGGAGGATGGGTTAGCCTGGTGATGGGTATTAAAGAGGGCACGTTCTGCATGGAGCACTGGGTGTTATATGCAAACAATGAATCATGGAACACTACATCAAAAACTAATGATGTAATGTATGGTGATTAACATAACATAATAATAAAAAAAAAAAGACAGCCTGAAATCAGGAATTTGTTCAGGCCCATTAATTTGAGCTACTGACCTGTAAGGGTTTCTCCACTGCTGGGGCTGCTAGAATCTTGATCTGTCCCAGCCTTGAAATGCTTCTTCTCTCCCCTTTTCTTCTAAACTTCCAGCAGCACCTCCCACTGGCAGAACTTAACAAGAGCACAGTTGGCCAGAGAGTCGGGAAATGTAGCTTGCAGGCACCCAGCCCCACAGCCTAGAAGATGATTTGGCTAAAGTCCAGCCTGAGCCCAATTGTATGAGGGCTGATAGTAGCTAACACTCACAAATGGGATATGGGTGCACCGGCTCCTTAAAATAAAACCCCTCTATTAGTGAGTGCCCTATGCTAAAGTGATCTTGGAAGCTTTGGCCAAGGATTTACAGAGGGGAACATGTATTAAGTAAGGGCACCTGCTTGCGTCTATGAATTCCTCAGTCTTGAAGTTTCAAAATCTCTAAAAAAGGAGTGTGGGGGTTGGGGAGCCCCACCAAATTTCAAGAAAACTTTAAATATGGAAATACTTAACACTAAAATAAACATTTGCATATTAAAAATGGGTTGCTTGTAGAAAACCAGCCAAAACTTTCATTAAGTGTAGTCACTACTGGGTATTTACCCCCAAGATAAAGATGTAGTGAAAAGAAGGGGCACATGTACCCCAATGTTCATAGCAGCAATGTCCATGATAGCCAAACTGTGGAAGGAGCCAAGCTGCCCTTCAACAGACGAATGGGTAAAGAAGGTATGGTGCATATATACGATGGAATATTACTCAGCCATCAGAAAGGATGAATATCCACCATTTGCATTGACATGGATGGAAGTGGAGGGGATTATGCTAAGTGAAATAAGTCAAGCAGAGAAAGACAATTATCATATGATTTCACTTATTTGTGGAACATAAGGAATAGCATGGAGGCCATTAGGAGAAGGAAGGGGAAAATGAAGGGGGGGAGGGAATCGGAAGGAGAGATAAACCATGAGAGACTATGGACTCTGAGAAACAAACTGAGGGTTTTGGGGGGGAGGATGGGTTAGCCTGGTGATGGGTATTAAGGAGGGCACGTATTGCATGGAGCATTGAGTGTTATATGCAAACAATGAATCATGGAACACTACATCAAAAACTAATGATGTACTGTATGGTGACCAATATAACATAATAAAAAAAATAATTAAAAAAGTCATCTTTACAGATAATTAGCTGCTTTTAAGTTTTTTCCCCATCATTTCTGTTAGATTTTACCATTGATCTGTCACCAACCTCTTCATACCCAGAGAAGCTTAACATCAAACTCAACTTCACCATTAGTCTCATGACTTTGATAAGACCATTCAAGACTAGTGTTCTAAAGTTCTACAAGGAAGCATTCTTGAAGCGGTTCTGATAACTCTACCCTTTCCCTAAGAAAACTTCATTGCATAAGAAAATACAATATGTTTTACATGATAGTGACTATCACTGGCATGCCTCTGCAGCATTAGAACTTTCTACAAGCTTTTGTTGGTGATATTTTTCAGTCCCATATATTGTACTATGAATGTTGAAATGCATTTTACACATCATGCAGTCACTCTCCCTAGTGACATATAAGAACATTGAGGATTATTGAAATGCAATGACTTTTCCAAAATATCAGGGCTAGTTAAGGGTAGAACAGGAACCATACATAAGTTGTCCAGTGATGTAGTGTAGTAGTCTTTCTCTGCACCACACATATTTACAGTTGTGCTATTTAATACAGACTGATTTCTAAATTATCTATTATCTTATCCGGTCACCTATCGATCATCTATCCATCTATTCATACATCAGGTTGATTCAGAAACGATGTAAGTTGGCTTACAAAAAACGGACACAACACAACAAAATTTTAAATACTTAATATATGAAGTGAGAGGAACATAAATTTGGGAAACATTAAGCTGAAACCCTGAGTGAGGATAATGGACAAATGCCCACTGTGAGAATTTTCTCCTGGCTAAAGATGAGATGTTAATTAGCGTCTGAGATTTCTACTCTGCAAACAAAGAAACAGGGATCCCATGATCCTATCAGTGTAGATCAGATAACTGGATCATTGGTTACAATGGATCACAGGCCACAAAATACAAATAAGCCAGTTGTTTAAGAAAGCAGTCAATACTTTCTGACAACATTGACAAACTGTTTTCTTGAAGAAAATGGCACCTCTCCAAAGAAATAAACTGCAAATAAAATCAGCTTGGTGCCATCGCTCTTTTCCTACCATGTGTTCTGTCAGCACATAAAAAGAACAAAGTACAACCTTTTTTCATTACAGCTTTGCAAAAATCATAAATAAATCTCTTATAACATTATAACTTAAAACACAGATGTAATTAAACTCCCGGCTTAACTATAATTATACCAGGATATTTAAGGATAGTTTTATGTAAAGTCACAGCAGGTAATAAAATTGCTGGTCCACAATATCATTTTCCTACCGATGCTTGAAAGCCTGTCACTTTAAGGTGAAAAGTCTGCGGTGTGTGGAATGTCCCGAAGGTGTAAAGGACATCAAAAGTCCTCAAGATGAATGATTAAGTCTGTGGTCACAGAGAGCAGTCATCTAAAGATTCTACACTTTAGAAATAAGCTCAGTTTATTCATTTAACCTCTACCTGGTTTCTTTAAACATTCTTTGAATATAGTTTATTATACCTCTAAGAATGATTAAGAAATTTGTACAAAGGGAACTATAGCTCCAATTACATCCATACCCTTGCTAGGTCAAACTTATTCATGTTATGTGGGATAGAAAGAAGGTTGCCTAGTTTTTATTGTGAAAACATCCTGGTTGATGAAAGCAAAAAACCTTTATCTTTTATCTCTCAGAAGCTCACCATTATCGTTCCATCAAGAGATTGATCCAAATCAGCCATATTGTTATTTTTGTTCTGTATTATCTATGGCTTTCCAAAAGAACCAGATTCATATTTGGGATTTTTTTTTTTAATGTTGTTTATTTTGTCTCATATTTCATTTCAATATCCCCTTTGGTCAGGTAAGCAAATTTCCTGTCAAACACGTTCTTTCCAGAACTCATGGGACTACTCCATTCAAAGGACATGTTGGAATCATAAATCATACGCCAGAAAATCAAATTGCATTTTTATATCAACTTTGAGGAGAATTTTTCATTTTGCACAACAGATAAAGGTAAAAGATTTCCATGTGGCATCAGTCATCCATTGTCTTCCCAAGACTTCAATTGCCTTAATATTTCTAGTTCATTCTCATAATAGAACTTATTTCTGCATAAATCAGTAGACATGGGAGTTTCGATGGGTCTGTTTGTTCTCAGAAGTTTCTTTGCTGAATATCAGATACTTAAAGTAAGAAAATGGGTCATCTGTTAAACATGCTTTGCCATTTCTGCACCATTTCTCAGAAAATCATCAGTAAGCATAGTCTTCTCTTTCTTGAGAGACTGGAATCATCCTTCCTCCAACTATCAAATGAGCCCTTTGTTCCCTGTGGCATTTGGTACTACTGCTCAAGCTGCTCTGGAACCATCCTCCCTGAAAAAAGGTTTTACCTATTGCCTTACTTACAGTAATACAGAACTTACAGTAATTCCTTTAAGCATCATATTTTTCTTATTGACTTCTTTATAATGCTTTTGATATTGCTTTGCTTTTACAAAATGCCTTTTTGGGGTGCCTGGGTGGCTCAGTTGGTTAAGCGACTGCCTTTGGCTCAGGTCATGATCTCAGGGTCCTGGGATCGAGCCCTGCATTGGGCTCCTTGCTCAGCGGGAAGCCTGCTTCTCCCTTTCCCACTCCACCTGCTTGTGTTCCCTCTCTGGCTGTCTCTCTCTATCAAACAAATAAATAAAATCTTTAAAAATAAATAAATAAATAAAATAAAAAATAAAAAATGTCTTTTTGATATCCTTCTTGGATTATTTTTTTCTTTCTATCTGTAGCAACTTGATATCTTTACTCATGAGTTAGAAAGAAGGGAGGTGATACTTATACCTCTCACCTTGCGCTCAAATGGTCCAATCTGTTTTCAGAGCACCAGTAATTAGGAAATATTTTGGGTCCAAATGTCAAATAACACAGCATATATCTGTATGTTACTGAAATAGTTCTTTATGTTTCCATACCAACAACTGGGACTCAGGTAAACTATAGTCCTCCTTGCCTACCCTGTGTACACACACACACACACACACACACAACTTCTCATCTATTTATAAAACCCAGAAAATTATTACAAGTTTATCTGGCAAACCATCTGTTTTTAACACTTATTTTACTGTGATTGCATAAGTCAGGAAGCATTTCCAGAAATCAAGCCATGAAGTTAACCTGGCATCCCAATCTCTTTTCCAGTCGATCTCTGCTAATTAGGAAAACTGTGAACAATGTCAACCTAGCTCCTTTCTGCGACTTTATTGTGGAATCCTTGCTTTTATAATAATATAATACAAGTCTACTAACTTGAAAGTATAGGCTTTATAGACACATACCCAAACTGTAAATTTAGTTGTTGTATCAGCAAGGGTCTTGGTAAGAAAAGAATCCATACTCAAACTGAGTAATTGAAAGAGAGTTTAATAAAAGGCTGATTTAAAAGGTGCTGAATCCAGAGGACAGGAGACCTATGGTGCAGATGGGCATCCTGGGGCATGCGTAGGGTGGAAAGTGGAACTAGAGGGAGCAAATGGAAAATAGTCAACAGATAGGAGACTGAACACGATAACCATGTGAGGCCACACAGTAGACACAGCAAGAGACCTCTTTCAATCCAAAGCAGAAAATCTGAGCTCTAGAATGGCATTCCAGAAGTGGGATGAGACAAGTAGCCTCTTTAGGATTCAGCTTGCACAATCTATCATCATACCCTTACACCAATTTCTGAAATAATTTGTCTTGGAACTCCTATATGGCCATATATAGTTTCATGAATAGTAAATTCTCAGTAAACTCCCGTAGAGTCATTAAATAACTCTCCTCTTTTGTCCTCGACCACTGCTGTTAGCTTTTTATCTTGGAAGAGTTTCCAGAAGCAATGTTTCAAAGTTCCAAGAACAGTCACCGTCTCCACATGCGACGATATGCCAGACTTGGACAAATAATGCAGGATACTGTAGTTTAACAGTTGTGATCAAGGCAGAGTGATTGCTGCACTATCCAAAAGAAGTGAGGTCAGCAGCAAAGCACCTCTGCCAAATGAATTCATTTAGAAAAGCCTCATGGAATAGTTCGTAGTCTTACTGTGATGCTGCCTCACAGAGTTAAAATGACATGGGTGGAAATGTGCAGGAGAAATTCAGAAACTCCTCCTCTCCTCAATTTCACTATAAAAAGAAAAGTAGCACCAGCCTGTTTCAGGGTGAAATGGATGCAAGAACATCTTTTTCTGCCCACAAAGATGAATTGCCTGTAATGACGGCCATTTGAAAATTGTGGCGTCAAATTTTAAGCATCAACGTGGTATTTTAAAAAGCATGTAAGTCCTGTTCTGATGGAAATGCGCGGGGTTCACTCTACTGCAGAATACATTGCATCCAAGAAAAGAGGTTTTTTTCCTCCTCTAAAATTTCAGTATCTTGGGTGACCTATGGGGGGAAGATCTGTATTAGGTAGTACAAAAAAGGCTACACGTAAGTATGCAGCTGTGTTATGTTTTAGGCACAGAAGCAAACTCTTTATATTCTAATACCTAATTAAGATAAAGATTTGCTTGGCATGCAATTTCGCTTCCTTAACATCTTTTATATTGAAGTCATTCTGACTTACAGAGCATCCCACATTTTAGTCACTGACCCATAAAATACAAAAGAAAGCTGGTAAAAGGATAACAACATGCATTCCGAATAACTCGCTAGGAAATGCCTCAAAGTTGAAAGACATTTTAATAATAATTCACCCGCCAATTCCATTAGTCTTAAAGACTAGAGAAGCACAAAGAGAAAATTTGAATTACATAGCTCCACTTGCTATAAAGATATTTCGAGCTAAATTTAAACCTTTCGGATGTGGTATCTTGCTGTTTTTGCGCTAGCAAGATGCAAAATCCTGATAGTAAAACCCAATTAATGATAAACTATATTTCTGTACTTCACACTCCTAGTGAGTGTCATTTCTAGCTCAGCATTGTATTTTAAAAGCTTTCTTCATTTAAAGAAACATATCAAAGAAAGGTGATTTAAATTGGTCTTATGATATAATTATGACACCAGTTTTTAAAAATAAGGTGTTTTTCCTGTGCACCCACTTCAGCCTTTTTGCTGAATATCTCCTGTTGCGTACATTTTTGTTCTACCTGTGCTACATACCTAATGTTAACATGCTCTGTGAGTGAATCTATTTGTTTCTGACCACTTTTTCAAATCATCATTTGTTTGCTTTCTCGTTTTCATTGTTTTTTGCATGTATATTAGTCTCCCAGGACTGGCATAACAAAGTATCCCAAACTGGGCAGCTTAAACAATAGAAATTTTTTGTGTCACAATAAATTCTGGAGGCTGGCAGTCCTAGATCGAGGTGTCTGCAGAGTTGGTTCCTTCTGAAGGCTGTGAGGAAGAATCTGTTTCCTTCCTCTCTCTGGACTTTTGGTGTTCTGCTGCCAGTCCAGCATTCCTTGCCTTGTAGATCCTTCATCATGATCTTTGTCTTCACCCACATGTGGCGCCCACCCTGTGTCCGTGTCCAAACTTGTTTTTTAGAAGGACGTCCGTAGAGGTGACTCTCTAACTCCAGTATGACCTAATCTTAACTAATTACATCTGCAAAGACCCTATTTCCATAGAATGTCACATTCTTAGATCCTGGAGGTTAGTACTTCAGTATGTGAAAGTGGAGGGGGCGGGGGCCGTCGGGCAGTGCACAATTCATCCTAGGACAGCATGTTGGGTTGTTAATTTGTCTTTCTGTGTGTGTGTGCCTAAGTTCCCAGAGTTTCAATTACTTCCCTTTCAAGTTTACTAATGAACTTCTAGACTTCAATGTCTATTCTGCTTTTAAGCCCATTCTATTAGTTGTTTCTTGTTCTTTGTTTTGCATGTTCTTTGTTCTATATGTTCTTTGTGTTATCTTCCAGTTCTATTCTCATTATGTTTATTTCCCTTTAAATACTTGAATACATTGAGCATAATTATATAAGCTCTTTTAATGTCCTGTCTACTGATTCCATCAAGTTTGCTATCTATATCTTTTTCTATTGCCTAATTTTTTCTCCTTAGTGGGTTATATTTTTCTTTTCAAGATTTTATTTATTTATTTCACAGAGAGAGACACAGCGAGAGAGGGAATGCAAGCAGGGGGAGTGGGAGAGGGAGAAGCAGGCTTCCTGCGGAGCAGGGAGCCTGATGCGGGGCTCGATCCCAGGACCCTGGGACCATGACCTGAGCCGAAGGCAGACGCTTAACGACTGAGCCACCCAGGTGCCCCTGGGTTATATTTTTCTTGTTCCTTGCATATTTTTGCATGTCCAATAATTTAGAACATGGTGAGTTTATGTTAATGATGACTATATTTTGTAATCTTCCTTCCAAGAGTGTTAAAATTTGTTCTGTCAAGTATTTAAGTTAATTGCAAAGCAGCTTGATTTGTTCAGAACTTGGTTTTCAACTTTGTTACAGTGGGTCTAGAGTAGCCATTATTCTAGGGCCTAGCCATACTACAAAGGCATGGCAGTTCTGTCGGTCTCATTGGGTGCCCCAGGTATTGAATGATGACACCCACTCTTTTCTAGTTGAACCACGGTGTCTTCCAGCCCTTGGTGAGGTCTGAGAACTGTACTGAGTACATCTTCCTGGTTGTTCTTTTCCCAGTCTCATGACATTTCACCCTATACATAGAAGGCTTGGTAATCATCAACCCAATCCAGGGCATCCTTATATAGATTTCTAGAGCTTTCTCCACACAGTTCTCTCCTCCCTGGTACTCTTCCTTGCAAATTGCAGCTACCTCATTCTTCCAACACTGAAATCCATCCCTTCAAATCCAGGGGACCACCATGCTCTCCTGATGATTCCACTCCTTGCATCATGATCCAGAAAGTGCTTCCACACAGATTGTGGGAACACAGAATGTTCCTCCACTCCCTTCCTCCTTTCCTCTGTTTCCCTTGTCTCATGGGTCACAGTTCTGTGTTCTATTTTGTAATATCTAAAAACCACAACAAATGTCACTTTGTATTCTAATTGTTTATGGCAGAATCCAGTTACTCTTCAATGACCATAGCAGAAGACTTAGTATGCATTTTGATAAATAATTTCTTTAATAGAATTTCTTCTTTAATCATTAGTGGGGGGTTTTTTGTCCTATTTAATCAAAATTGTGAAGATAATCACTTAAGTTTTCCTCTAATATCGTTATTGTTCTACTTTTAGCAATTCAGATCTGCAATTCATCTGAAAAAGTATTTTTTTTCTGTACGGTGAGTTAGGGTCAAAATTATTTTTTTCCACATTAAATGTCCAAATAGCCTAGTCTATTTATTAAAAACATTCACCTTTTATTAATGAACTGTTATGTTTGCTTTTACAAATAATGTAACTATATATATGTCGGCTTATTTTGGTACTTGATTCTGTTCCACTGATCTGTTTGTCTATTTTTGCATCACCACCACATTCTTGACTACTATAGCTCCATAATAATCTAGATGGATCAGCTTTGTTTTTAGGAGATTGCCTTGGCCATCCTTGGCCCTTTAAATTTCCTAATGTATTTTATTTTTTAAAAAAGATTTTATCCATTTATTTGATAGAAAGAGAGAGAGAGCACAGGCAGGGGGGAGCGGCAGGCAGAGGGAGAAGGAGAAGCAGGCTCCCCGCTGAGCAGGGAGACAAACATGGGGCTCGATCCCAGGACCTGAAATCACAACCTGAGCTGAAGGCAGACGCTTAACCAATTAGAGCCACCCAGGCGCCCCTCCTAATGCATTTTAAATTCAGCTTGGTGAGGGGCGCTTGAGTGGCTCAGTTGGTTAAATGTGTCTGACTCTTGATTTTAGCTCAAGTCATGATCTCAGGGTCAAGATCGGGCTCCGTGCTGGGTGTGAAGCCTGCTTGGGATTCTCTTTCCCTCTCTCTCTGCCCCTCCTCTCTCTCTCTCTCAAAATAAATAAATAAATAAAAATAAATTCAGCTTGATGATTTCTGAAGTAAATTAATACATACATAGATACACAAATCCTGATGTTATTTTATATTTGATCTTATAGAATCCAAGGTTAATATGAGAATAATTTAAAACTTTACCATAGTGAGTCTTCTGAAGCCTCATGAAATATTTTTCCATTTATATAAGCCTCATCTAATTTCTGTCAATTCATTCTTGGATTTTATTAAAGAGATTCTGCCCATCACTATCTAGATTTATTGCCATATATCTGATGGTTTTGATGTTATTATAAGTAATATCTTTCTTGCAACTGTTTTTATTAATTTGTTGCTGGTACATAAACATACAATCGTTTTTTCTTTTAATCATCAATATAGTGACATTGCTCAATTCGCTATTAATTTAATAGTTTTTAAATTATTTTAGAACATCATTGTACATGATCATCTTATTTTACAAGTAATGACATCTTTATTTCCCTCTTAATTATCCTTACACTTTTCTTTTTTCCTTGTTTTATTTTATTGACTAGGGACCTAATTAAAATATTGACTAAAAAAAAATAAAATAAAATATTGACTAAAAGAGGTGTCATCATCTTGTTCTTAATCTTGAGGGGATATTTTCACCTTAGTGTATGATTTTTCCTATAGGTTATTTACTGATATCCTTTGTCACATAAAGAAATTTCCTACTTCTAATTTGTAAAAAAATTTTGTTTAGGGGCGCCTGGGTGGTTCAGTCATTAAGCGTCTGCCTTTGGCTCAGGTCATGATCCCAGGCTCCTGGGATCAAGCCCCGCATCGGGCTCCCTGCTTGGCGGGAAGCCTGCTTCTCCCTCTCCCACTCCCCCTGATTGTGTTCTCTCTCTCTCGCTGTGTCTCTCTCTGTCAAATAAATAATAAAATCTTTAAAAAAAAATTTTTGTTTATTTGTTTGCTTTAATCATAAATGAGTATTGAATTTAACCAAATTTTTTTTCTGTATCTAGTAACATAATCATATGACTTTTACTTTTTATTCAATAATGTAGCAAATTATGTTGATTTTTTAAATCTGTATTTATCTACCTGGAATAAACCCAACTCAGTCTGGTAGATAGAACTGTCTAATGTCTCTTAAAACATCTTCTTAGGCAAATTGATTATGAATACATTTTGAAGTTTTTCCTGAAATTTGTCACAAAGGAAGGAGCTGTGAACATGACAGTTGAGATAATTCCTGGAGGAGGGACATTTTATGGAGGAAAATGGTTGTATAATAATAGTCCTAGATAGTGTAAAATAGTCTTAGATAGGGGTTAACAGTTTAACAGCGAGTTAAACATTATAGACTCTATGAGACTGGTTTAATGACAGTAGGTCTTTCTAAGGTTGAACACTGTTACAATTTTAGGAAGGGTTCTTAAGTTTATCAATGTCTATCACAGAATTGCTAGAGAATTTTATCAGAAGGATAAAATTACTTACAGAAGGAACAGCTAATCACATTAGACAATAAAAGTCATCTAGGTTTTGGACAATTCTTTTTAATGTCAAACAAAGTATCTGTTCATTAACTAAGAGGGTTACAAAAAGCCATGACACCTGCTTAAGATTTCAACCAGTTGTAGAACAAAAGAATCAGTTCATAATGGAAGTTTAAAGGATAGTTGTAAGAAGAATAAAGATGTTATTTGCTGGTGTCCTGTTGAGTCCAACTGATCTCTATACTATGACACATACCTCTGATTCATTATTTATATTCTTAGTTATTTGACATAAGGGACAATAATGTATGAATCACATATATCGCTGTTAAGATTTTCATCATAACATGGCTTACACAAAAAATAAGAAAACAAGGGAAGGAGTGTTAGGGGAAAAAAACAACAACAACAATGCTTATCACCAAAGAAATGATTATATAATTAGGATCCATCAGTAGAACTAAATAATCCTCAGAAACCATTCAAATGACTATTATAAAATGTTTTCATTAACATTGATATTAACCACACATTGTTAAATGAACAACAAAAGAAGCAGATCCCAATACAGTATATTCTCATTAAAAATAATGTAAAAAAATAATAATGTATGTAAAAATTATATATACAGAAATCATACATGTAGTGATGGGGAAGAGCTATGTTAAATTATTTCTGGGATGATTATTTTTTTCTTTTTGATTTTTAATATCTTTCTTATGTAGATTTTTCTTTTAAAATAAAAACTAAATCTTGTGATTATGTATTTTGTTGTAGTTAGACACAGATACAACCTCCCCACATATGATCTTATAAGAGCCTCAAAAAAGTCTCTAAAACTGGGGCGCCTGGGTGGCTCAGTCGTTAAGCGTCTGCCTTCGGCTCAGGTCATGATCCCAGGGTCCTGGGATCGAGCCCCACATCCGGCTCCCTGCTCAGCGGGAAGCCTGCTTCTCCCTCTCCCACTCCCTCTCCCACTCCCCCTGCTTGTGTTCCTGCTCTCGCTATCTCTCTCTCTGTCAAATAAATAAATAAAATCTAAAAAAAAAAAGTCTCTAAAACTCCTTTAAAAAGAACCTTTCCTTCCCTGTGAAGCAATTCTTTAACATGCTTTACCAGATGTATAATAAAAGGCCAAGAGAGGTACCCCATTTAACTTCTGTCTTATTTCCTACACTGCCTTCTTGAGAATATAGCATTTTTGTGTGTTTTTATTCTGAGTATGTCTGCCACAAGTAGAACACATTATTTCACCATAGCCTATGGCATCTTTTGTGCAGATCAGTTGTCAAGTAACCCACCAAATGCAATTTATCCACTTCTCCTTACAGTTACTGGGGATCTTGGAATTATAGTCACTGGCCATTTTCCCCACAATACTTTGTTACCCCATCAAGCATTAGAATTTGTCAGTACAAAGGGGACATGCATAAGATGCAGTGGACCTAAGTGTCATCTAATCAATGATGGCAACAGTCCTGAAAGCAGATTAATAATGAGTAGGCAAGTGTTTGAGTGAGTCAATCAGATTCCCATTATATGTTTGAAGAATGTAGTGCCAAATCACAGTAGCCAGCTGCCCATCTGCAGGCCACAGAAGCCAGCAATGAGCACAGGGTCCTGGATATCACCAGCTTCTTTCATTTGGGCAGGATTCTGATTGGAAAAATTATTGCTGAAGTGTTTCAAGTCCAGTGTGTATCCTATGGGTTCTTATTATCACTGCATATAATGTCTCAGAGATAATAGACCAGAAAAAGAGTAGATATCGTTCCCATATGCAAGGTGGAGATCAGTTTCCAATTGCCAGCATATGTCTTTTGTTCATAAGTCACATATTAAATTTGGTGGTAATACATCTCCTGAATTTTAGCCATTATTGTTTGCAATAAAATTAATTAACATAAAAATTTTCTTTCTAGATACTCCATAATACTTCAATACCATATAAAAATACTTGTCACTAAATGACAAAATATTTATTGACTGCATGATTAAATTACAAATACCCAGTTCTCTAGAAGAATGCATTATTCTAGACAACTTAATTATCCAAATGATTGGGATATCACCCTTTTTGTACTGAATTTTTCTTTGATACCTTTTAAAAGTGACACTCAAACTCAACACCCAAAAAATAAATAATCCAGTTAAGAAATGGGCAGAAGACATGAACAGACATTTTTCCAAAGAAGGCATACAGATAGATAACAGACACATGAAAGATGCTCAACATCACTCATTATCAGGGAAATATGAATCAAAACCACGATGAGATACCACCTCACACCTATAAGAATGGCTAAAATTAACAACACAGGAAAGAGCAGGTGTTGGCGAAGATGTGGAGAAAGGGGAACCCTCTTACACTGTCAGTGGGAATGCAAACTGGTGCATCCATTCTGGAAAACAGTGTGGAGATTCCTCAAAACTTTAAAAATAGAACTACCCTACAACCCAGCAACTGTACTAGTAGGTATTTATCCAAAGGATACAAAAATACTGATTTGAAGGGGCACATGCACCCGATGTTAATAGCAGCACTATCAACAATAGCCAATATTATGAAAAGAGCCCAAGCGCCCATTGACTGATGAATGGATAAAGAAGAGGTGGTATATACACATATAGAAAATAAATGAGCAAAAGATTTGAACAGTGTCTTTTCAAATGACCAATAGACATACAAAAAGTTTCTTGGCCTCACAAATAATGAGGAAATGAATATTAAGTACATGCTGTGCTCACCACAAAATGGAATATTACATAGCCATCAAAAAGAATGAAATCTTGTCATTTGCAAAGATGTGGTTGGAGCTAGAGTGTATTTTGCTAAGTGAAATAAGTCAGTCAGGGAAAGACAAATACCATATGATATTACTGATATGTGGAATTTAAGAAACAAAGCAGATGGACATAGGGAAAGGGGGGAAGAGAGAGAGGGAAGCAAACCATAAGAGACTCTTAACCATAGAGAACAAACTGAGGGTTGATGGAGGGAGGTGGGAAGGGGATGGGCTAACTAGGTGAGAGGTGTAAAGGAGGGCACTTGTTGTGATGAGCACTGTGTGTTACTTGTAAGAGATGAACCACTAAATTCTACGCCTGAAACCAATTTTACCGTATATGTCAACTAACTAGAATTTAAATAAAGACTTGAAATCAAAATAAATAAATAAATAAATAAAAATAAAAATAAAAAATAGAAGTGATTATGTATTTCCCTAGATTTTTAAGCCATTATATGAAATATAATATAAACTTTAATACTTGATAACCCCAACTTTTGTGATAACCTGTAGATGCAGAAATTTAGGCCACTGGAAAGAATATATATTCTCCTAGACACCTGTTTTATTAGGAAAAAGTTATGATTTCATTATCCCTATTTCTTATTTGTACCTTTCTTTTTAAATATACAAAACTAGATCTAAATAATTTCCATAGCACAGATAATTATCTGCATATACACAAAAAAAGATTAAAAAATTGTCTTCTTGGCTATTGCCAATAATAATCTTTGTAGTATTACAATCTTTGCAATGTGATTTACAAAATATTTATCATTGAAACAATGTACTGTAGCCTCTTCCTTATTAGTTTGATCTCATCTGCTTTCTCATTGTACTGCATTTTTGGATAGGGTATATGAAGGGAAATCAATTTTTTTTATTATTATGTTATGTTAATCACCATACATTAGATCATTAGTTTTTGATGTAGTGTTCCATGATTCATTGAAGGGAACTTAATTATTAGTATTTCTGAATTGTTATTTAGTGAATGGCTTATAATTTTTTTCATCTAAAACATAGCATATTGGCACATATTTTTTTCAATTTAACTTCTTTTATATTTAGCTTTTAATAGATACCTAGATGGTAGCAAGGGCTTTGAATGTAACAAGACAAAAACTTCATGTTCTCTTCAAACAATAGAAGACTAGCTTGTTTCTGGTCAATATTTCCATTACGAACAATTAGAAAAACTAAAGAAGGCTTAGATATAAACATATATACTTGAAAACATTAGAAGGCTACCAAGCCACTAAAGATTTGTGGGGCTGAGAGGATATCAAGAGGGGTGAGCCTAATATTTAGTGTATCTTTGTCCCTTGAGCCTTTATTTTTTTTGAAAATAATAAAGGGAATGAGTTGAACAGTCTCATCAAAATAGATTTGCCAATGAAAAGGAATGCACCCTGGTAAACCTCCTAGGGTTTCAGCTAGAACACCAAAGGACTATAGCCTAGAAATATGGATGCCAGAAATAGACTAGCACTTATAAGGACTGAAGCCCAAATTCTAACTTGTTCAACCCCTAATTAAATTGATTATGGTAATCAGCCAATAGCTCAAGAGCCTACCAATAGCAAAATTAAATCCACCCTAGAGGAAAACAATAATTCAGAGACACAAGTTATGTTTACATTGTTTATACAATATATCTGGAATCAATCAAAAATAACTAGACCTACAAAGAGACAAAATATTTCCAAAAAGAAAAACAAGAAAAAATAGAATCAGAATCATAAGAGAAATATTCTTCAAAAATGAAGGCAAGGGACTTTCCCTGCTGGCCATGACTGAGTAATATTGTATATGCAAAAAAAATCCAATAGAACATGCAGATCAACTGTTAGAGTTAATAAAGGAATAGAAAGATCACTGTATATAATGTCAGTATAAAAAAAGTATTTATATTCTTATCTATCAGCAACAATTAGAAAAAAGAACTCTTAAAATATATTATTAATGATAGCATCAAAACTACAAATATATAGGAATAAGTCTTTCTGAAGTGTGCAAGAACTCTACAAAAAAATCTATGAGAATTATTAACAAAATTAAAGGTGATCTAAGTAAATAGAGGAACATACTGTGTTCACAGAATAAAAGACTATTTAAAAAATGCAGTTATAACCAAATAGCTTATCATTCAATACAATTCCAATCAAAATCACAGCAGATAAATGTTGGAAAATGACAAGCTAATTTTAAAATGTATGTGGAACTGAAAGTGACTAAAACTATCCAAGAAAATCTTGAAAGAACAGAAAGAACAAAGCTGGAGAGAATTTGTACTCCCAGTTACAAAAATTTTTAAATCTCTAGTAATAACACATGAGATATTGGCACAATGAGATATAAATAAACAAGTAAATCAAAATAAAAGATCTAGAAACAGGCCCACACACACATGGACACTTGGATATGACAAAGACAGCATTAAAGAGCCCTGGGGAAAAAATACTGTTCTTTCAATAAATTGTGTTAGATCAATAGTGTATCTGCATGAAAAGAAATAATCCTTCCTACCACACTGCATGCAAAAACCAATACCAGGTAGATTATAGATTCAAGTATAAAAGGTAAAACAATAAAGTTTCTGATTAAAACATAGGAGAATTTTTTCTTGATCTTGGGCTAGCAAAGATTTCTTATTAAGTTAGCATGAACCATTACAGTTTAATAAAAATGGACTACAGTAAATGAGGGACATACGTTAACCAAAAGACATCATTAATAGAGTGAACCTACAAATGGCAGAAAGGCAAAAAGGCATTTCTAATGTCTACAACCAACAAAGGGCTTGTATCTGGGGTAATTTTTTTAGAATTTTAAAAATCAATGAGAGAAAGATGGAGAATACAATAGAAAATAAATGAGCAAAAGATTTGAATAGAGTCTTTTCAAATGACCAATAGACATACAAAAATTTTCTTGGCCTCACAAATAACGAGGAAATGAATATTAAGTACATGCTGTGCTCACCACAATTAAAAAGACTAGCAATACAGAGTAGGCTAGGATGTGAAGTGAGGGCAATCATCATCTCCTGTTGATGAATATGAAGATTTACATAGCCACTTTGGAAAGCTGGTGGTGGCTACTAAAGCCTAACAAATGGGCCTTATGACCCAGCAATTACACAGTTCAATATATAACCAACCGAATTCTGTATTTATGCATACCAATCGACCTGTGCAAGAATGTCCATCGCAGCACCGTCAAAGCTCCTATTCTCATTCCTACAGATTTTTGCAGCACCATTTGCAACAGCCCAAATTCAAAACAAGGCAAATGTTCCTCAATCCAAATGTCTATGATTTTGGGGATATGCATGGAATGGAATGCCATTCAGCAATGAAAAATAAATGAATGACTGCAACATTCGTCAACAAGGATGAAACTCACAAACATAATGTGGAGTAAAAGAAACCAAACACAAAATGACATAGAATATTATTTCACCCTTACACGATTATAAAACAAGCAACATTAAATTGTGGTGTGAGAAGTAAGGATAGTAGGCATCCTCTGGTTGGGGGAAGAATTTCTGGAAGGAGGCATGGGGTGGCATCTGGGATGCTTTTCCCATAGAGTTAGTCACTTTATTAAAGTTTTGATTTGTGCACTTTTCCGAACACATATCTTAAGTCAATGAAAGTTTACCTAAAACATTTTTAAACACCCAAAATTAATCTAAGGTATTAAAAATCAGAATAGCAATTACCTTTGGGCAGGGATCTGGGCAGTGTTCGGGGGCAGTATCTGAAGGTGACATCCAGGATGCTGGTAATGTTAACACTTTTTCAGAATCTGAATCATGTTTACATTAGTGTTTTTACTATGATTTGTGAAATTTTTCCCTATCTATTTCAGTAAAAGCAGTATTAATAATTGTTTAAGATATAAATTTTTGGAATTTTTCATTATGTGAGTGTTGTATTTCACATTTTTAAAGTGTTTAAAAACAATAATATCTCCATCCAATTTTTTTCAGTGGTAGACATATCAACTAGATAATCAATATTAAAAACGATTTCTGTTAGGTTAGCTCTAAATACATATAGCAATACAGTGAGGTTCTCTGTTATAAAATCTATGTGCCTTTATGCAAATAATATTGCAGGCATCTGAAATAAAAGTTGAAATTGGCACAAGAAACTGAACTATTTAAATTTCAATGGCTTGAAAATAAGTTTTGCACTCTGCATCTCTGGAGGAAGGGACAGAATTTTAATTTTAAAAACAGTATGTATGTAATGGGATAGGGGTAATTCACAGCTTACATCTAAATTATGGTTGCTACTGGAATTTAATTCTATCTTGGTCAGCCTGGTATACTGGAGAGGGAGGCCATCCCAGGGCCCAAGGAACATCTCCTCCGCTCCGGAAATAACAATCTGACTAAAGAGATCGTTAGCAAAAATACCACACATAATTCAAATCCACACTTTCTTCCTAGTGTCTCCCACCTCTCAGATGACTAGCTGAGTCCTAAGAGAAATGAGATAGAAGCAAAAACCGAACAAGCGTTCATGCACGAGCACGTAGTGTAACAGAGGCATGAGGCTGCCCTCTTTCTGGAGCAGCCCGACTCCATAATGTTGGTGGGAAGAAATTTCTCTGGCTTTGGAACAGAGGCACTGATGCACGGCTCCACTGTCAGATGAAGACAGAAGAAAGCAGCCCTTGACAGCATTGCTGATGGCCCGTTATTGGTGCTGAAGGGGACAGCGCCAGCCAGTGCTGGACACCACTATAGTTTGACAGCTCTGGTGACCTTGGAGAGTGGCCACAACTTCAGCCGCCACTGGGGACAAGAGCAGCCACCGAAAGTAACTGAACAATTGGCCCCTGGGTCATGGGTGAAGCTCTTGTGTTGTTTGACAGACTGTCAGGGGCACACGCAATTTTATAGAGACTGAGAAGACGTGAGTATATGAAGCCCACATGGGTCAATCTGAAAAAGAAAAATTATTGAAAGAAAGTCTCTTAGGAAGGTATCTCTAGAGTCTCTCAGAAGTAGGTGGAGGAGGCTGGAGGGTCAGAGAGGATTTGGGGGATTCCTTAATTGTGGAGAATTGAGAAAGAAGTCCAGATTATTCACTCAAATTTAACCTTATTGAATTCTAAGGCTGAGATTAAAAAGCATAGATTATATTACTATCGAAAATGCTCAACTTGATTTTATAGATTTCTTCCCATTATCTAAATTTTGCCTATTTTCTAATTATCTAAATAAAGGTTATGAGAGAGAGAGAGAGAGAGATCAAGGGGAGGAGCAGAGGGAGAAGGACAAGCAGACTCCATGCTGGGCACATAGCCTGATGTACAGCTGGATCCCACCTCCCCGAGATGATGACCTGAGCTGAAATCAAGATTTGGTGAATTAACTGACTGAGCCACCCAGGCGCCCCAAAACAAATAAATTTCTTATTGACAGCAGAAACAAAAACAAAACAAAAAAACTCAAATGATATTCTATTCATCCAATAAAATGATGCTTGTTGATACAAAAAGCATAAATACCAAAAATGCAGCAACATAAATGAATGTAAAAACTTACTCTTACAAAAAGGTACACACCAAAGAATGAATCTTTATGAAAATGTCCTTTTTTATGAGGTACAAGAACAGGCAAAACTAACCTATGGTGATGGAAATCAGAACAGTGATGTGTGTGAAGAATCGCCTGAATAGGGTATAAGAGAATTTGGGAGGTGATGGTAATGTTTAATGTCATGTTGTTAAATGGGTATATTCATTTGTGACAATTGATTGAACTTAATCCCTATCATCTGTGCATTTCACAATACGTAAACTTTGTCCCAATTAAAAAAATATATTATCTGCATACCATGACTCAGTTATATGCCTTTCATTGCTTTACAAATCCATGGCATCCCTCTAATATTGTAAAATGAGTAATGTATAATATATATTTTCCTGTGTGCTCACTTTAAAATTGGCTTAATTATTTCCATATCTTTATTTTTATTGGATTGATTTCTACTATTTATTTTATTCTGGGGGGTGTGTATGTATAAGTATTTAGAACTAAAGGGATGATTCTGGGTCCACTGTGTGATGAGAGACTTTCTCTTTCCTTTTGTTTTTCCAGAAGCAACTCTTTTATCCTTTGATCTCAGCTAAAACACGCTACAGGGAAATTACCAAACATGAACAAAACTAGCTTTTCTGTTGACTGCACCCATCCAAAATGAAGCTGCTTCCTTTGGGCTAGACTAAAATCACAAGATAAGAATTGTTAATTTAACTGCTCCAGTGACTTTCTTTGAACTGAATGCTTAATAAACTTGGAAGGAAAAAAAAAAAACTTCTATTTTATCTCGTTATTATCTTTTTCTTGATATTCTAAGAGAACCATTTATATGTAAAAAAAAAAAAAGAGTAAGGTAATCATTTCAACCCTATCAACCTCAAGATAAATGAGGGGGGAAAGTTCTTTATTCCTTGCTCTTGTTTTATGATATTAAAAGTTTTGCCCACCCCTGATATTGCTCTGTTAACAAGTCCTGCAAGATACACATCTTCTGAAAGTAGATATCAAAAGAAAAAAATTATGAAAAGAAGGAACATGAGTCATGCTTACTGAGTTTTGGTGTTTAAAGAAAAATATGTCAATGAAAAGTGCATATAAAAACCTAACATCATGGGGCACCTGGGTGGCTCAGTCTTTAAGCATCTGTCTTCGGCTCGGGTCGTGATCCCAGGGTCCTGGGATCGAGCCCCACATCGGGCTCCCTGCTCAGCGGGAAGCCTGCTTCTCCCTCTCTCACTCCCCTTGCTTGTGTTCCTTCTCTCGCTGTGTCTCTCTCTGTCAAATAAATAAATAAAATCTTTAAAATAAAAAAAACCTAACATCATAAGACAGTAAAATCAATTCCATTCTGACATTCATTCAGCCTTGCTAGGTCCATTTCTAAAGTATCTATATGGTGTCCCTCTCTGTTACCCCCCAACATTCAGTAAGCTATTATTTCCTATAACGACACTTTCAACACCTTCCAGAATTCATTCCCTTCTGTCCTTTCCCAAGGTGGTCCCCTACTTCAGGTACACTTTTTATTTCCCTTGGATTACTTTGAAAACCTTCTATCTGGCCTCCACAACTCTAATGCTCCTAGGGCTGCAGTATTAATCTTGCTGAACATTATGTCTTAGTCAAGTGGGGTGGAAATAACAAAATAGCACAGACTGGGGGGCTTGGAAACAATGGAAATCTACTTCTTACAGTTCTGGAGGCTGGAAGTCCAAGATCAAGGCTCTAGCAGATTCCTTCTCTGTTGAAGGCCCACTTCCTGGTTCAGAGACGGCCATCTTTTTGCTGTGATCTTATGTAGCAAAAGGGGTGAGGGGTCTCTCTAGGATCTCTTTTATAAGGGCACTAACCCCATTCATTAGGGCCCTGCTCCCTACCGAAGTCCCCATCTCCACAATACCCTCACAGTGGGGATTAGAGTTCAACATATGAAGTTTGGAGGGACACAAACATTCAATCTATAGTACACCAACACAACAGCATCGAGCACACTACTTCCTGACTTGGAAAGCTTCAGCTGTTCTCCTGCTGCTTAACAATCTTCACCTGGTCTCCTAGATTGAGGAGCTGCATAACTGGCCTAAACCCACCCAACCAGCTTTGCTCTGCCTTAATCCTCTTACATCCACACGTTTAAAACTTGTAATCAGAAAAGTAATCCACTCTGGCCATAAAAAAATCAAACTGTAGAGCTGTATAAAATAAAAGATGGTAGGGTGCCTGGCTGGCTCAGTTGGTAGAGCGTGCGACTCTTGATCTTATTATGGTTTTGAGTTTGAAACCCATGTGGAGATTACCAAAAAATAAAGTCTTAAAAAATAATAAATAAACCTTTAAAAAAGTGGTAAAGTGGCTGTTTTCCCATCTCTCTCACCCTATTTCTAAACTAGTAACTGCTGTTGGGGCACCTGGGTGGCTCAGTCCCTTAAGCATCTGTCTTCGGTTAAGGTCATGATAGCAGGGTCCTAAGATCAAGCCCCGTGTCGGGCTCCCCTGCTCAGCAAGGAGTCTGCTTCTCCCTTTGCCCCTCCCCCATTGCTCATGCTCTCTCTCACTCCCTATCCCTCTCTCCCAAACAAATAAATAAAATCTTAAAAAATAATAAAAATTAAAAAAAAATAAACTAGTAACTGCTGTTAATATTTCACTGCGTTCTTCCTCCCGTTAACAAAATATACCTGCATATTGTATAGGCACAGAAAAGTGAAAGTAGAATCATATTTGAGGACTTACCCTTTTTCAACATAATTTTTAGATATGAATATTTTTTCAAAGTCATGGATGATTTATTCTTTTTATGGTTTCTTTATTCTGTTAATAAGATATACCATAATTTATTTAATTGGTCCCTACTAATGGATACTTAGGCTGCTTCCATTTTAAACACTTTTATACAACATTTAGTTAAATATCTTTTTATCTATATCTTAGATGCACCTGTGCAAAAGTTATAATTTTCTCAAAGTGAAACAATTGAATCAAATGTCATGTTCATATTTATTTTGAAAAATATTACCTAATTTTTTTCTGAAAAACCTGCATTAATGTATGCCCATTTACCACCTTCCTTCTTGACAAGAGTAGGTAATAAAAACTACTTTAATCTCCCCACTTTAATAGGTAAGGAATGGTATGTCCTTTTTAACTTTTCATTTAAAAAATCATTAGTGAATTTGAACATCTTTGATAATGTCAATAGGTCACATATGTCTCTGTTTTGGACTGTTCATTATTCTGTGCCAGAATTTATGGAGTTGCTGGTCTTTTTCATATTGATTTCTATGAGCTCCTTGTGAGCTCATCAATTTCACCGTTTCTTTATCATGTTAGATACAAATAGCTTCCTTATTTCATTGTTCATATTTACACTCTTAAATGATTTTTTGCCTGTTTTTGCCATAAATAATGATTTTTTTTGTATAATCAAACATATCAATCTACCATTCAAAGAAGTGGTTCTCAAATTAATGTGCATAAGAAGCACATAAAATGAGTATCATAAATGTAGATTCCAGGAAAAGAAGAAACCAACATTATGCTGATTAAATGAAAGAAAAAGAATTCCTTCTTTTTCTAGTCTCTTGACTAGTTTAACTAGATTTAGAAGGTTCTCTTCCTTAATGTTAAGAAACAATAGTCTTGCGAAACTATCTGGTCTTATTCTTTTCTTGAGGTGTGTATTAGCTCCTTGACAAGTGTCTGATTTTCTTTCATGTCCTTAGTTATTTTTTCTCCATTCTGTTCTCAATTTTTCTCCCAGAAAAACTTGGATTTTTCTTTAAAAGCGTATATTTCATATGAGTTTTAAATTTATTTTCAAAGATTTGTGTAAATTAATTTATTTTATTTTTTTATCTTTTATATGTGTGTCTATGTGTGTGTATATTTTATTCTTATGTCTAATCTGAACATAGCAGGAACATGATACCACTATTTTATATCTCCACACTTAAGAAAGAAAGTCCCAAAGTTAAAGATGAAATTAAACCTATATTACAGAGATGAAAATGACCTCACAAAAAGAGAGAGTTTTTCGAAATTAAAGCAATCTAAGGTACTAGAATTATTCATTAAAAAAAGGCACAGATTATAACAAATTTTATTATGTTAAACCAGATATATAAGTTAAAAATTTAAGACTTACTTCTAAAATTTAGAAATATATATGTTTCACACAATAAATTAAGAAAAGAAAAGCATAAAGAAATTTTACTAATCCAATGGAAGGGTAGAAAAAAATAACAAAAGAATGGAAAATCAAGGTACATAGAAAGAACAAAGTCAGATGGTAGAAATAAATCCAAATATATGAAACATTATAATAATATAAATGGGCTAAATAGCTTTTAAAAGGTAAATATCTAGGGCGCCTGGGTGGCTCAGTCGTTAAGCGTCTGCCTTCGGCTCAGGTCATGATCCTCGGGTCCTGGGATGGAGCCCCACATCGGGCTCCCTGCTCAGCGGGGTGCCTGCTTCTCCCTTTCCCACTCCCCCTGCTTGTGTTCCCTCTCTCTCTGTGTCTTTCTCTGTCTCTGTCAAATAAATTAAAAAAAATAAAAAATAAAAAAATAAAAGGTAAATGTCTATAAACATAATTCAAAAATTCAACTGTATACTATTTATGAAGTGCACATTTAAAATTTAGTAACACAGAAAGGTTAAAAAGAATCATAATTCCCCTATAACATCAGACAAGCTAGAATATGTAACAAATATGAATCAGAGTAAAAAAAAGTTACTTCACAACGATAAAAATAATATATCCAAGAAAAAATAGCAGCTATAAACTTACATACACATACTAAAGCGGTCTTTAAAATGTAGTAAACAAGGGGCGCCTAGGTGGCTCAGTCATTAAGTGTCTGCCTTCAGCTCAGGTCATGATCTGCTCCACCAGAAGCCTGCTTCTCCCTCTCCCACTCCCCCTGCTTGTGTTCCTTCTCTAGTTGTCTCTCTCTCTCTGTCAAATAAATAAATGAAATCTTTAAAATAAAAAAATAAAATGTAGTAAACAAATTTTTACAGAATCAGCAACAAAATGACAATTCACATAATGACAGTTTTACACAATATCCCAGCAATTAATAAATCAAGCAGACAAGATACTAGCAAAGACACAGAAGATTTAAACAGCATAATTATAAAACTTTATCTATTGGTCATCTATAGGTGGTTGCATCTTACATTACAGAATATGTGTGAAATTCTGAAGCTGACCACATTTTAGAACTCAAAACTTATTTTAAAAAAGGAAGAATATTGCCATCACATAGAATATGAGATTAAATTAAAATTAATAATATCAAAGGATAATGTGAGAAAATGCAAACATTTGAAATTATGAAACACATACATATGTAATTTTATTTTTTTTAAGATTTATTTATTTATTTGAAAGAGAGAGACAGAGCTGGGGGAAGGGCAGAGGGAGAGAGACAGGGAGAGAATCTCAAACAGACTCCCTGCTGAGCAGGAAGCCCAACACAGGGCTCTATCCCAGGACCCTGAGGTCATGACCTCAGCAGAAATCAAAAGTCAGATGCTTAACTGACTGAGCCACCCAAGTGCCCCCATACATATGTAATGTTAGAAGTGAATAATCACTGTGGCCATTATAACACACTTAACACTGAAAATGATGAAAATAGTCACATAAAAATTTTTAGAAATTGGGGCACCTGGGTGGCTCAGTCGTTAAGCGTGTCTGCCTTCAGCTTGGGTCGTGATCCCAGGGTCCTGGGATCGAGCCCCGCATCGGGCTCCCTGTTTGGCAGGAAGCCTGCTTCTCCCTCTCTCACTGCCCCTGCTGTGTTCCCTCTCTCGCTGTCTCTTTCTCTCTCTCTCTGTCAAATAAATAAATAAAATCTTTAAAAAAAAATTTAGAACTTAAGTAACTCAGTTCTTAGAAATTTACAGTAATAAATTATTTCATATAAAAAGGAAACACAGAACACCATCAGCAAATGTACAACTGAAGAAGTTACAAACAGAACAAAGAAACTCTACCTAAGAATAATAGCATAAAAATTTTTAAGTAAAGGAGGAAAATATAAAACTGAACTCAGTATACATATCCAAAAGCTATTTATTTGAAAAGGCTCCTTATATAGATAAACATCTAACAAAACTTATTAAGAAAATAAGAGCAAAGTCACAAACAATACAAGAGTGGAAATACACTCTGACAAAATCATACACTGAGCATTATACTAATTCATTGAAAATTTAAATGAATTGCAAATTTTCTTGGAAAAATAAAACTTTTCAAATCTGACTGAGCACTGATAATATTCTACTGCTTGTAAGTAATATTTTACCAATGTCAGCTTGAGTAGTAAAACAAGATGAAGAAATAAGAATTAGATAGGAAGAAATCAATCTCAAATAATATCACAATGCACATAGAAAAGCTAAAACAAATAGAAACATTATTAGAAGTAGTAAGAATCAGTGAGTTTGCTGACTATAAGAATCTAACTGAAAAATTACTCATCTCTCTATTAATCAATAATCAATACAAAATGTAAAGCTATGTTTTACAATTGCAACAAATAATGTTTTCTATAAATGTGTACCAAAGTATGTAGTAGAACTATATGGGAAATAATATAAAACTTTATTAAAAACTACCAAAATCTGTAGTAAAACTATATGGGAAATAATATAAAACATTTTTAAAACCTCATAAATTCAATGGAAACATATAGTCACAGATAAGGTATAATAGCATAAAGATGTCAAGTCATTAAATTATGGATAAACTGAATTTAATTGCAATAAAAATTCAAACATGATTTTAGATGAATTTAACAAACTGATTTAAAAATACATTCAGAAGAACAAAGGGTCAAATATATCCAAGACAATTTTGAAGAAATACTTTAATTTCGTTTGGTGGAGAGCATGTTTCCCTATGAATACCAAGGCTCATTATAAAACTATACTAATAAAGACAATACAGTCTTGATGTAGGAATAAACAAACAGACCAATGGCACAAAATAGAGAACCCAGGGGAAAAAAACAAACTGGCATAAATATTACAATTTGATGCAAAGCAGAGATGGTATTAAAATAATGAATGAGGAAGAAGTAATGGGACCATTCGATAAATGGCGGTAGGACAATTGATTATTCAAATGGAACAAAATAAATCCCTGTACGACTTTCACAAATGTGAAATGTGCACACATGCATATGCACACACACACACAAATATACTTCCGGATGGGTTGACTTAAAGTGAAAAAGCAAAAATTTATGAAAAATTTAAAAGAAAATATGGAAGAATATATGTATTTGAAACCAAGTTATGTTATGGTAGATTTTTCTATAAAAAAAAGGAAAGACAAAGTATGAACAATAAGTGAATAAATTAGACTACATTGAAGTCTGTTAGAAGATACCATTTAAGAAGCAAAACTGCAGTTTTCACCTGGGTGGCTCAGTCAGTTAAGCATCCTACTCTTGATTTTGGCTCAGTCATGATCTCAGGGTTATGGGATCCAGCCCTGTGTTGGGCTTCATGCTGGGCATGGAACCTGCTTGGAATCCTCTCCCTCTGCTCCTCCCGCCTACCTCTTTTTCTGTCTCTCTCTCATAAATAGATAAATAAATAGCAAAACTGCAAGCCCCTGACATGAAGATGATCTTTGCAGTGCATATGATTCATTAAAACATTTGAAGACAGAAAAAAATTTGGAGACAGAATGTGTCAAAAAGTTACATAAATCAGTAAGAAAAGTACAAAGAACCCAACAGAAACATAGCTAATGGATATGAAAAAAATTCCAAAGTGTGCGTGTGAGAATATGCCCAATTTTATGAAATTGGGAAAAACAAAATCAAGCAGCATTGAGGTAACATTTAACCTAGTCAGGTAACCAAAATTAAAAAGAAAAAAAAATCTAACCATCACAACTAGACGAGACTGTGGAGTAACCAGAACCCTCCTACACCATTGATGGTAACACAAATAGCCTCAGGCAACTGGGAAAAGCAATTTGGCAATATCTTGTCATATTTGAACGTACATAGACCCTACCCTTTTACCTAGAAATTCTACATTAGGGTGTGTGACTAGAGGAGCTGTGACATTTACGTGCAAGGATTATGATGAGATTGTTCATCACATCGTTGTTTCTAGCAGAGAAAACAAAACAAAACAAAGAAACCCAGAACATTTCACCGGCAAGTCAAGGGATAAAGAAGTAGTGGTATGTTCACACATAGAAGTAATGTAAAACAGTTAAAAACATGAACTAGAGGGGATGTCTGGGTGGCTCAGTCAGTTAAGCGTCTGCCTTCAGCTCAGGTCATGATCCCAGGGTCTTGGGATGGAGCCCCGCATTGGACTCTCTGCTCTGAACAGCAGGGAGCCTGTTCTCCCTCTGCTTGCCACTCCCCCTGCCTGTACTCTTTTTCTCCTTCTCTCTCTGACAAATAAATAAATAAAATCTTTAAAAGATAGATTAAATAAATAAATAAATAAATAAATAAATAAATAATAAAATGAACTAAAGCTATATACATTTCAATATGGATAATTGTCATACTGTAATCGGACTCTCCTAAGGTTCATAATTATCATTGCAAGGTTAGTCATTTTGTGAGATAAAGCCTTTCGATTTTATCTTACCACTTCAGGACAGCATGACCACACGGGCAGCCACTGACCAAATTTATTGGACTGCAACTTACCTCTAAGACTGAGGCAGAAAGGAAATTTGCACATGCATACATTGTACTTCTCAATTTTATTTTGAAGTCTTAAAAAATCAAAGTCCCCAAACATAGAGCATTACCAAAATTTGGTATTCAGTTGAATGCTTACTGATACAATTTTAACAGGAGATGATCTGAATTACTTCCATGTTATTAGCATTCCGTTTGCTTCTATAATGATTTCTGCATCATTTTCTAAGCAGTAGTACAATTGCATAGAATATAAATACAAAATTGATAAGAAAAACACGCTATAGAAAAAGTCCGTTATTTCTAATAGACAGGACTATGATTATTCTTCAGAATGAAAATACACATTTTGCAAGTGTAGCATATAAAATAATGATTATTCTTTTCTATTATGCATTATGCTATAGAGAGACCATGAAAAATTAAGATATTTATTCTATTTAAGCTAGAAAAAGCAGGATAATTGGCACAATATCCTCTTCTTTCTAGAGGTTTCCGGGTTCTAAAACTGCCAGACATTTTTTGCCTAGGGCTTTAACGAGCATAAAAGGTCATTAATCCAAGGTCATCACAGCAAACTTCCATGGGAGAATAATCAGTCATGTAGAAATTATTTAAATGACCACAAAACCACAGGCTATTTTAGCTTGGTGTTTTGCATGATCCCTGTTGACCACTTTTCTACACATTATAGCAATACTTCAGAAAGCTCACCTTCGGAGGAGGGGAGATACGGTTTAATTTTCAAACTCTGTTAGGTAAAGAAATAAGGGAACCAGTACAATGAGCACAAACCACACGCACACACACACACACACACACACACACGCACAGAGACAACTCCTGGAAAATGCATGCCAACCTTGGCTTAACGCTTGAGCACAAGATTCTCTTTCCCCACTTGGGACCATATTCATAAGAATTTATCTGTATAAATTTCAAAGTTGCCCCTTATTAAGTGTTTGGTATTACACTTTTTCCCCCTCAGCTCCAAAATGGTGGCAATGACTACCTCTCCCATGTTTGTGGTGGGGCTAAAAGCTTAATTAACATTTTATATGTAACATCTAGGAGAGTGGCAAGCAGTAATATACACATCCCAAAATGGTAGCCTTTTTTGTTAGGTATTGCACAAAACCCAAACAGACAATGATAAGTATTAACCAAACATTTTTTTTTTCCTTCTTTAAACCCTGTTCAGTTTAACAACATTTGCTTAACTCCTACTCTGTGTTAGGCACTGTGATAATTAAATAAGAAATAGTCTGGGGCAAGAAATCCAATGTCTAGTAGGGAAGACACAAATAAAATATAATTGTAATATAATCTAATAAATAAGACATACAAATGAATAAATAAAAGATAAGATATAAGAATTCCCAAGGGCAGGGAAATAATCCAACAAAGGGATAAATGGAAGATTTCATAAAGAAAGCAACACCTTAGTTAAGTATCAAAGGATATGTAATAAGCCAGATTTTTTTTAAAATGGAGAAAGACGTTTTGGGCAGAAAGAACAGGCTGAGCATATATGTTGGAGAAATATAAATTCTTGAGTTGGGTAACAAGTGCAAGGAGTAAAATGTCAGGCACAAATTAAGGCAATGAAGTTCCTGAGATGGGTGAGGGCCAGGTCATGGGGACTTCATATGATAGGGGCAGAGAAAGAGCATCTCTAGATGGATTTTTTAAAAGGTCAGTTTTATTTGGGATAGCTTTTTCTGGTTGGTGGAATGATTTCCAAAAAGGTCAAGCCTGAAAAATGGGAGACCAATTAAGGAATTATTATAAAAGTTCAGGTGAGAGAGACAATGAGAGTCTCAGTGAGATGGTGAGTGAGGATGGGACTGTAGGAATATTTAGGAAGTTAAGTTGGGAGGACTTGGATGAGTGGTTTAAGGGAAAAGGCTAAGGCTAAGATGATTCTTGGATTTCATGCTCAGGTGGCTGGGTGGATAGAGAGCTGCACATCTGGTGTGCAGATAAAAGAGGGAGAGAGGGAGAGATTCGGGCGAAGACGATGAGTTAAGTTTGAGGAGCTTTGGGAGAATCAGGATGGCAGATTCTGAGGATATCAGCATGTGTGCAGTAAAAACAAAAACAAAAAACAAAAAAAAAGCAAAAAAACAAAACAAGCAAAAACAGAAAAATGGAGGAAGAGAATTCAGGGTTATGGGGATATGGAATTGAGCAGAACTCTGGGGAAAATCTATGCTGGGAAGAAGCAGAATGTGGAAATGCATGAAGAAAAAGCTGAAAGAGAGGAAAAGTCCTCTTATAAATCTCGAGGAAGAGGAACTTGAAGAGACCAGCAGCCCTATATTGAATGAAGTTCCACTTGAAAATATTACATTCTCCCCCACTTTTTCAAAAAGATTTTCTGGTCATTTTAATTTATCTGAAGGTAAGCAGTACTTCTTGAATGCATATCTCCCAGAGCATGTACAGTCATATAAAAGTCATATAAATTTTCTGTACCCCCAACATGGGTTTTTGCTTGTTTTGATTTTTTTCCCTCCTTATACATTTCTTGTTGAAGCAAAACTTAAGTGAGATGTTCTCCTGATACCTCTCCAATCCCCGAAATCTTGTAGGAAATGGCATGCAGTCTCACCCGGAATGTAAATCCATTCCCTGAGTAAGGAAAGAAACTCCAAGTTCAAGATTTACATTCTACCGAACACCAGAAACAAACATTTTAAAGAGACCTTTCAAAAAAGACTTGAGAAGAATTCACCAAGTATTTGGCAGGGATCTGATTTGTGTTTGTTCAATAGAGACTGAGTGCTTCCCAGTTTCCAGGCACTATGCAGCATGCTGGGGGCAGAAAGAAGGAGTGCACAGGTCCAGCATCCAATATCTTACAGTCTGTAGGAAACAGAGGCAAAAGAGCAAATCATTACCATAATGGGCCAGCCTTCTAAGAAGGACACAAGATGCTTTCAGAGCTTAAAGGAGAAAATGCTCGAAGCGTTATTTTTATATTAATCAAATTGCCACCTTTATAAGGGACCATATATTTAAAAATTAACACTTCATAAATTAAAGTAGAACACTATATTAAACTCCTAATCATGGAAAGATAGTTTGCTCTTTCTCAGCTTGGTCACTAGGGTCTTGACATTTAAGAAACAGGTTTTCATTTCGGTTTGGTTTGGGGAGGTTCCATGTTGAGTTTTGCTCTCATCTTCCTAAATAATACAACCTCGGTTGCAATAAAATTTAGAAAGAGAAGTTGGTGTTTGTTCATGGAAGCAAATAACAGGACATCTGTTATTATTGTAAAATTTAAAGAAAAAATGTTATTAAGAAAGCTTAACTCAGTGTATACTATATTTCTTATAAATCAACAGATAAAATTAGCATGTTCTTATTTATGCAGTATTTCCATATAAAAAGCTGTAAAAAAACACAGAAAAATAATTTTCTAACTTCTTAGCTTTTTCTCCTTTTACCCCATGTGCCCAGCAAGTACAAAAGCTATTTTTATGTATGTTTTCAATACAACGTGTATTGAAAATGCCTCCTTTCCTTGAAAATGCCAATATCTTATCTCTGTATTTCCTACTTTGTTATGGAAAAAGACAACTGTCCTACAGATTTACATGCCTTGCTCTCCTGCCCTAGAAATGCATATTCAACAAAGAATAAAAAGGCTTAGAGAATGAGAAGCAGCCTTAACACATGGGCAGTCAAAATCAGATGAATGTTGCTCACATCAATTTCATTAGGATTCATAAAGGTGGTCTCCATAGCAACATCATTTCACAAAGCACAGAAACGCTGCATTTTATTTTATTTTTTAATGTAAAAGCCGAGGGTCAGATTATCGTTTTTTTCCCATATCCCATTCATCCTCTACCCTCACACAGGTCCGACAGCATTCAAAAGGAGCTTTATGAACATCAAAGATGGCTCCATGTTTAAGTGGGATAATACTCTTAGCCAAGTTTCTTATTTAGAAATAGACAGTGTTGGAGGATTTGGGATAAATCTGAGGGGAACTACTCATGAAATCAGAAACGTATTACTTGACCCTCACTCTCAGAACTTGGGAGCTAGTTATTTAAACATGACTGTGTAAATCCAACAAAGGAACTCCTTTAAGAGTCAAATAAAATCCAGGGTGCCTGGGTGGCTCAGTCATTAAGCGTCTGCCTTCGGCTCAGGTCATGATCCCAGGGTCCTGGGATCGAGCCCTGCATCGGGCTCCCTGCTCGGCGGGAAGCCTGCTTCTCCCTCTCCCACTGCCCCCTGCTTGTGTTCCCTCTCTTGCTGTCTCTCTCTCTGTCAAATAAATAAATAAAATCTTTAAAAAAAAAAAAAAAAAGAGTCAAATAAAATCCAATTTGTGTGACCAAAGAGTTTAGGGAAACATTTGGCCTCTTTCTGTTTTCCCACTTGCTTTGAGTATTAAGTTTAAAAGGAGGATGGTTATAGTTTTAATAATTCCTCATTAATAAAAATGTATTTATATTATCCCTTGAGGTATTGTTGCTTTATTTTGAGAGAGAGAGAGTTAGAGAGAGACTGAGTGAAAGTTGGGGGTGGGGGGCAAGAGGGAGAGATAGAAAGAGAATCTGAGGCAGGCTCCACGGACCAGCGAGGAGCCTCACACAGGACTCCATCTGGAGGCTCCATCTCACCACCCTGAGATCATGACCTGAGCTGAAAGCAAGAGTCTGACGCCCAACCGACTGAGCCACCTAGGGGCCCCAAGGTATTGTTGCTTTTAAAATGTGTTCTTTTTTCTTCATGAAAGATAATGGTGGAAGAAGAAATATAGGGAACAATTGATAATAACTCTTTACTCACTAGGTTATTCAAGGGATTATCCCTAGAAAAAGTAAAATTCCTTAATTTAAAATGATCTCATCTCAGTATTCAAGCACTGAATCTCTAACAACTCTTCGGTTTTAATGCTAAGCTGCCTTTTAAGATTATAATTGTTTAACAATTATGTAAGTGCATTCAATTATTTTTGGACAAATTTTAAAATAGACTTTCACCCAAGAGACTGGAATAATTCCATCATGAATAAATGCCTTTTTACTCAATAAGCTAGAATGAGTTGGAGCTCTCATGGTCCATTAACTAAATACATAATTAGGTGAGAAGTTTTCTGACGTCTTTAAACCAATTAGTCCATGCATCAGGCAAACCAGAGTGATGCTGATGAAAATGTTTTATGTGATTAGTTAAACAAGTAATTGTTTTGTGTACAAAAGATTTCCAAAATTAATTTGCATCAATTATAATTACAAAAATGCAGAAGAAAATATTAAATTCAAGTACATAGATAGTATAGACCTTAACAGGCCCGCCAATGCAATACCTTTTTCCTTTGTTATTTGCTTGAAAATAATGGAACTAATGTTATCAGAAGGGAAGTATGCAATAGCAATAAAAATTCACTTTTGTCCATTTTACTAAAATGTACAATGTCAGTTATAGAGCTTCTAGATATAAAATATAACTTTTTAGGTTAGGATTTGCATTTTCTGAGAAGCGTAAAATTTCCTTTCCACAAAGAATATTGGAATAATGGGAAAATGGAATAATGGGAAAAGCTTAGCATGAAGAAATCACTAACTCTTTTTTTTTTTTTTTAGAGACAAAGAGAGTAAGAGAGAGAGCAGGGGGAGGGGCAGAGGGAGAATCTTAAGCAGGCTTCACACCCAGGGCAGAGCCCAAGGTGGGGCTCCCTCTCATGATCCTGAGATCATGACCTGAGCCAAAATCAAGAGTTGGACATTTAACCGGCTGTGCACCCAGGCGCCCTGAAATCGCCAACTCTAATGAAATACAGAAAAATTCTAAACAGATACAAAGCCAGTAAAGTAAAACGAGCTTCTGAAGACAAACCAGTTTAAAGATTGTAAAAATATGTTAAACAAACATCAATATCTGACTTTGATGTTATCCTCATTTGAATAGGGAATATTTACACATGGCAGCACTTCTTATTATATGAAAGGATCAAAAGAAATCAAATATTATTTATCTTAATATATACATTGAATAAATGTAGTCTGCCTATTGCTTATATCATTGCAGTATAATTTTACCAATATATGGTTCGAGAATAGTCTGTTAACATAATAATTTGGATTTTTCTTTTACATTAATATGTTTGCTATTTAAAACCCTCTAGGCACTTTCACACCATTTATATCATTGAGTCAAATAGAAACTTCTTTTGTATCAAACAGAAACTTATTATCCCATTTACTTATCTCTGCCAATATTTCTCACCTTATCCATCTGTTCTGATATTTATCATTTTTCTAACCCAGAAACACCTTCATTGCCAGGCTAACCTGTTGTGGGTCCTCTGAACACATTTCTCTCTTCTACCTAACCACCTTACCCTGCCTCTAAACCCCAGACTACCTGAAACAGTTTTTCCATCCTGCTTGCCATCTTGCATCCCTCTGTTCCTTTAAAAAGCGGTGCAAATCTTATGTCTTCTGAAAAACTTTTCCCAAGCAACCTCACTCTTTCTTAAACTTACCAGCAGAATATCCATCTATGGAGTGTCTGTAATTATTATTCTTCTATATTTCTTTAGGCTTCATGCATACTTCCTCTTTCCCTTCATGCTGTCAATTCCAAAGGATAGGGAGAGAATATAATGGTAATATATAATGTATATTATTATATAATAAATATGTAATATACAATAAATATGTAAAATAAATATGTAGTTTGAACAGGATATGACTTCTGACAAGTGTATTTGAGTCATTGTGGAACTTGTAATTTATAAAGTATTTTCAAATTTCCCCCAAATGGCTGAATACTGTGATTTATATATTTTGTAATTATACAAATGAATCTTAGCTTGAGAGTATATCCACTAAACAATGTGATTATGCAGAAATTATCACTGGTAAAAGTTCATATTTATGTTTAACTATCACCTGTTCCTTCACCACATCTTCTCCAATGAAGACCCAGGGTATGCCCAAGGGGACCATGATCACCGAGGATTCTCCAGCCTAATAGCCACTCTTCTTTTTTTTTTTTTTTAACGACTGAGCCACCCAGGTGCCCACCACTCTTCTGCTTTGCTGCAAATTTGTCCCTTGAATTTATCAGCCAAAACTGTAACTTCCTTAAAATCTATGGGTCAGAGTTATCATTTTCCCCAAGCCTAATCATCTGCAGGATATCTGGGACACTGCAATCTTTGTCCAGTTTAGGGACAGTTTTCTTTTGATACTCTTTGATGCATGGCCTAAATTACATTTCAATCACAAATGTTGGGAGGGTGTGCATAAAACAATGTACAAATACATATTACATAACAAGTAAATAAATATAGATGGATACCCCATTTTCCATTGTTAGGATAAATCATCCCAGAAAACACTACCATTTTTTTTTTTTTTAATCCAGTGGCTGGAAAGCCTGACCTGGCCAGTCACAATTTGAAGAAACTATGGTGTCTCATGATGAGGGCATTTATTCCTTAGGCTCTAAAATCTCCAAACCAATATATCCCCGAGTTGGGGGGACAGAAACAACTTTTTGCATGCTTGTGTAAATATGAGAATCACCACCTTCACTTCTACACACTACTCTCAGAATTAATGTATTCTGACAATGGGAGAATGAGTAATACATATTAGATTAGATTCATACTGAATCTTGCAAAAATAATATCTCAGCTGGGTTATAACTAGGTCACAATAATCCTTTTCTTTGTTCTGGAAGACTGGAAGCTTCTAACTTTCAAAGGACCTGAGAAGACTAGTGAATCCATTGAGTCTTGGCCACCCCCTTTCCTCCTCCTCCCTCACCTCTCCCTCCTCCCCCTCTTCTTCCTCTTCTTCCTTCTTCTATTTTCTCCTTCCTCCTTCCTCCTTCCTCCTTCCTCCTTTCTCCTTCTCCTTCTCCTTCTCCTTCTCCTTCTCCTTCTTCTTCTTCTTCTTTCTTCTTCTTCTTCTTCTCATTATAAAATGAGTTCTTTGGTCAGAAGCAATGTACTTGGTGCTATGGTGAAGTTTTCAGACATTCAGTAATTTCAAGGCTGAAGGTACTTATAGCATGGTAGGAAAGATAGGAAATCCAAATCTAAGATGCAAGTGTCAGTCAGGAAGGATAAATTATTTCATTCCATAATGGAAGGAGTCCAAAGTAATCAACCTGGAGCCTGGGAAATTGATGGCATCCCCCCATGTATGGTTCTATATTAAAGGGGGTATCCATTAGAAAGCTTTTGGAAGCAAGTGAGAGAATGAATACCCAATATGGTAGACCGAATAATGACCCCAGTGATATTCAGGTCCTAATCCCTAGAGCCTGTGAATGTTACCTGACATGCAAAATGGGACCTTGCTGATATGATTAAGTTTAGGATCTTGACATAAAAGATTATTCTTGATTTTCCAAGTGGGCTCTAACTGTAATTATCAAGTGTCCTTATAAGTGGAAGACAGAGGGAGATGTGGCTTCAAAGACAGAAGGCAATGTGAGGAAACAGAGAAATTTGAAGATGCTGCACTGCTGGCTTTGAAGATGGAGGGAGGGGGCAAAAGCCAAGGAATGAAAAAAATATGTAGCTCTAAAATCTAGAAAAGGAAAGGAAATTGATTCTCCCCAACAAAATCTGGAGGAAGTATGACCTTACCTACACCTTAATTTCAACCTGATAACATTGACTTTAGAATTCTGACCTCTACAATTGTAAGAGAATAAATGTTTTGTTCTGTTTTGTTTTATTTTGTTTTAAACCACCAAGTTTGTGGTCATTTGTTACAGCAGCCCTAAGACACTAATACACCCAATAAAAAGTGGCTTAAATAAAAAAGATTTATCCTCTCATGTCACAGCCATCCAGGGTTAATTTAGCAGCTCAAAGATGTCCAGGAGTCTGGGTCAAGTTTTTCTGTGAATCTCTTGGCCCTTCTCTCCTTGTGGTAAAATTGCTACCACGGTTCTGAGCTTCATGCTTTGCTGTGATAATATCCAAAGGCAGAAAGAAAGGGCAGGTATTTATTTCTTATGTATATCTCTCTTCTCTCAGAATATGACTATTGAGTAAGCAATCAATAACATCTGCCATGTGGGCTCAGGTTTTATTTCTGCTGATGGCAAATTGGGCCTCCACTGGTCAGATAAGACTTGGTAAGGAGCTGTCCATATTATTAAACCCCTGCATTTCTGTTGTCTTGGCCCCTTTAACACCACTGAGCAAGGATTGGGGTTTTTGGAGAGTGAGACTGGCTGACATCTACAGAGCAGATAGCATTACCACCTGGTTATTAAGAGCTGTCTCTTTAGAATTGCTAGAACAAATTGCTACAGAGTAGAGGGCATAAACAAGAATGGAAATTTTTCACAGTTCTGGAGGATAGGAAGTCCAAGATCAAGATGCCAGCAGATTGCATATCTAGTGAGGTAATTCTTCCTGATTTGCAGATGGTTGTCTTCTTGCTATGTCCTTACATGGTAGAGAGCAGACAGAGAGCTCTCTTCATCTTCTTGTAAGGACACTAATTCCATCATGAGAACTCCATCCTCATGATATAATTACCTTCCAAAGTCCTCACCTCCAAATACCATCACATTAGGACTTCAACGTATGAACTGGGGGGCTGGGGGGAGAGACATAAACTTTCAGTCCATTAAGCAGTGAGCATTCACATGGAACACAAATAACCTCATCCTGAGTCTCATCCATATATCTCTTCCCCAACCTTTTTTCTCCCTAATTTTCATAATCCAGACCAAACAACAAAACTAAAGAAAGAATGTTAACTTTTACTTTAGGCTCTTCTTCCAGGAAAAATGGACCATCCAGTGGAAAGCTCTGCCTGCTTTCCTTTCTCTGGAAAGAATTTCATTCTGCACTGTCCATCAGAGTCATGCCTGCTAGGGTTGTAATGTTGCACGTCTACTTACAGCCAATTTTAGAATTTGGGGAGGAACCCTCTGTAAGCTGGGATTTATTCTCTTTTTTTCCTCAGCCAACAGCTCAAATGGAACTCTCCATGAGACCCTAGCTGTGGATTGTGGAACAGGTGGCAACAAGTTGTATGCTAGGAGTGAGAACAATCTATTCCCATGGTTTAGTTTTGTGTTTTGGATTAGGCAGTACCTGATCCCATATATGCCATTCCCATCCCATAATATGGTGGCATGGGCAGGCCCTCCTTTATGGACTGGTGGATCAGAAAACATCCAGTTCACCAAGAGCACTACAGTCCTCAAGGGTTACCCTCAGGGACTCAGTCGCTATCTTTCAGTTCCCAATACCACACCAAGAGCTGTTTCTTGAAAGAAAACAAGTTATTTGACCAAGTAGGCATGACTTTGTTCAAATATCCTAAAGAAGTGGCTTTCAAAAATTGTGGTCTCAGGACTGTGTAAGATACGCATTTTAATTTGCAATCTAGTACAATATGCTCAGAAGATCTTGAGCAAAATAAACAAGTTTTAATAAATGTTGCCCTTACTACAGGCAATGTACTCCGATATTTTTCCTCCCAATTCTATCATCTTTCATATTTTTAAAAATGCTGCTCAAGACCTGTTAAATGAATTTCACAACTCACTAATAGGTCACAACACACCGTTTGAAACATGCTGCCCTAGAGGCCTCGCAGGAATTCTACTGGGATTTGCTAGGAGAACCACAGAACAATCCAATCAGCTACAGAAAGTTCAAGCAAAATTGATTCTTCTGGTTCAAAAGGTCCCAATGGCAGAGCTGCTTGCCCTGCAGGACCTGCGGAAGAAGATTCTCTGGGCCACACTTAAGGTTAGCAGCCTTAAGAGGTCACCCAATAAGTGGCTCAGAGCAGCACCCCGCCCCCAGTGTGATAAATATTGCCATCAAAATTAAAGGGGCTGACGAAGCATCGGAGAAGAAGCATTTATTCTCCTAACACAAGATGCGGCAAATTACCTTTCACTTTGAAGGGATTTAACTGCATTCTTTAGTAGTGGGAATGACATGCTTCAAATACTACCCAAAATACCTTTCTTACTACAGGGAAGGTTGGAAATTGAATCCCACTCTGGGAAGTTGGAGGAAAGAATTAACACAGGAGAAGTCCTTGATAGACAAAAAGGGAAACGGGAGAGATTTTCTAGGGGCCAGGTGGAGCCTGAGGGAAGAGGGGGGATAAGAATGTGCAGGGGGTCAGACGGTCATGTTCAGGCTTATGAAATGGGTAAATTTGCTAAAAGCAGGGGCGCCTGGGTGGCTCAGTCGTTAAGCGTCTGCCTTCGGCTCAGGTCATGATCCCAGGGTCCTGGAATCGAGTCCCACATCGGGCTCCCTGCTCAGCAGGAAGCCTGCTTCTCCCTCTCCCACTCCCCCTGCTTGTGCTCCTGCTCTCGCTATCTCTCTGTCAAATAAATAAATAAAATCTTCAAAAAAAAAAAAAATTTGCTAAAAGCAGCCAGATAAGTTGAGGGACCTCAGAACAGTGGGTTTTTCTTTTCCCTCCACACACCCTGGGGTATTTTTATGACATCTTAGATGAGGGACACAAATAACAATGTTTCAACCAGGCTGGAAATGGCTGATGGGCAAATGTGTTGGAAAAAGACAAAGACTATCAAACTAATTTCTCTTAGATCTGAAATCAATGTGGTGGAAATTCCTAGTTTCCCCTGTCCCGAGAGAAAGAAGCAGACTGCTCATACGTGGGCCGACTCTCCAAAAAATCACCCAGGAATACAAAAGAATCCCACAGAGGGGCGATGTTGGGATCCCTAGCAAAGGATTGGGAGGTCCAGGTAGCAATGGGAACTCTGCTGGATCCCCAGCTTCAGGAAGCTGTGGACGAGATGCCCAGCTAGTGATTACTGAGGATTGTCAATTATGCCTCCCAAGGAACCAGGAGCCAGAAGTCAGAGCTCCAGAGACCAGGAGAGTGGAACACACAGAGAAGTTTCACAATCCCCAATCATCAGCAGGGGAGAATACACAGAGCACGACATAACCAGAACAGCCAGCTGGCTGTACCACCCTGGACACCAGAGCAGGTGCCCAGCTGGACAAAAGACCCATGACAGTCTTCCATCCAAGTACTAACCAGGCCCGACCCTGCTTAGCTTCCGAGATCAGACGAGATCGGGCGCGTTCAGGGTGGTATGGCCGTAGACAAGACCCATGACAGTCTTGAGGACACACAACAATTCACACATAAATCTGGGACCCCTTCCCTTGTTCTCATGGAAACATGTGAGCTATCTTTTCATTTGGCACATAGGATGGGGAACAGAGATATGAGCCTGGAAGGGAGTTTGACTTTTTCTTGCCCTCAGTGGCAATGGAAGGTTTTCAGGAATTCTTGATCAATTACAGAAAATAATGAAACTATTCCACTTTATAACGTAATGACTTTATAGGTGTACATAATTGATACTACTACAGCTTTGAGCTAGATTTACATTGATGAAACCAAGTGAAGGTGTAATGTTTGAAAGTTATTCGTGCACCAAAATGATCTGTATATGCTGAGCTCTAGTGAATAAGGAAGAATTCATTTTCTTTGAAAAAAAAATGAATATTATGAATAGATAGAAATTTCTATCTATTCATTCAACAGACAATGAAATGGTGACTGGGCAGTGTCATGATAAAGCATGCCATCCAAAACTGTACTTTCCAAATAATAAACGAGAACAAGAGACATCAAACTGTTTGGTCAATGTCCCACACAAAGTTAATAGCAGAGCCAGGACCGAAATCCAATCTAGTACACAGTTTATTCCAAAAATTAATGCCTTTAAACTCTGTTTTATGTATACCTAAACTAGATTTGCATTTGGGGCATAAAAGTGGAAGAAACATCTGTATATTAAATTTCTACTCACTCCACATCAGCTGAAAAGGTGATGCAGGAGATAAGTAAAATACTTCAATAACCTACTTCTGCAGGATTCATGTATTATGTATGAGCAAGAAAGATATATAATTGCCATTATAACCTCCATGAGGAGATTAGAGGGTAAAGAGAATTTTTCATTAAGGACCTGGTGGTACACAAGTAAAACATGCATCAGGGAGATGGATAATTATCAAGACAATAACAAATATTTAGCTGCAGGTCTAAAGGCAGAAAGTTACACTAAAGTAATAGGTAATGGCATTTGCTTCAAAAATAATAATAAACTGTGTTTATAACACATACTGAACCACATTCAGGCAAACCAAGTTCTAGACTAACACCACAACTTTAAATACAGATGTGTGTATAAACTCTTATTTGAGCAAACTTCTTTTTGGACTCAGAAATAGGGTCTTAGATTCCAACCCACATCTTTGTTCTTCAAAGGGGCAACATTACTACCTGCCTCCCACTCTCCATTTCCCCCATTCCTATCTCACTTTCTACATCCCTTTAACCTCTTCATGGCCTGTCTTCACTCCTTGACCTGGCTAGTAGACGTTCCGGTTTGGCTCATGGATCCCCCTTCCCGACTGATGAGCTCCTACCCCAGTACTGAGTTCTCCCCCTTCCTCCATGTGGTTACTCTCCACAGAAGAAAGCCATCTTGACCAAAGTCATGTCCCCTTCTCAGGAGCTGCCAGCTTTCGGTGACTGGTAGATGTGAGGGTATGGAGGCCTGGACCCCTGACACTCTTTGGGATGATTCTGAAGGACCATCCAGCTCCAGTTGCCTGCCAACCTGGCAGAGGTCTGGCTGTGGTTGCAGTCATCGAACTGGGCTTCTCTCCCTCTCCAGTTCCATTTCCCTCACTCTGCTATAATGTTGATCCCAGGATAACTCCCCAGGGGCAGCTTCCTGAACTCCAAAGTCTGTCTCAGAGTCAGCTTCCTGGGGAACCTGTCCATAACATACCCCTGCTTTCCCTGAAATCCCAAACTCTCCATGAAACTACCCATGTTAAACAGAGTTGTTTTGCTCCCTCACAGCTACTGAAACTCAGGTAAACAACTACCTACAAATAATGAACGTGAAATCATATTTATTGTATATATTTAAACATTTTTTATTGTGATGATGTGAAATCATGAAATCTACCATTGAATCATGATATGAATGATATGAATCATGAACTCTACCACATGAAATCTACCATTGAATCATGATATGAATGATATGAATCATGAACTCTACCACATGAAATCTACCATTTTAACAAAGTTTTAGGTGAAAAGTACAGATTTGTTAACAACATGAGCATTGCTGTATAGCAGATTCCTAGAACTTTTTCATCTTGCATGACCCATTCCAAGAAGTAACTTTCTACTTCCTAGTTTCCCCAGCCCCTGGTAACCACCAGTTTACTTTTCTACTTCTATGAGTTTGACTACTTTAGGGGCACCTGGGTGGCTCAGTTGGTTAAACAGCTGTCTTTGGCTCAGGTTGTGATCTCAGAGTCCTGGGATTGAGTCCCTGTTAAACAGGGAGCCTGCTTCTCCCTCTCCCTCTGCCCCCACCCACCCCCACAGCTCATGCTCTCTCTTGTGCTCTCTCTCTCTCAAATAAATAAATAAATAAAATCTAAAAAAAAACAAAACAAAACCACTTTAGATCCCTCATATAAGTGGCATCATACAGATTTGTCTTTGTGTGATTGGTTTATGTCACTTAACATAATACCCTCCAGAGTTTTCCTTATTGTCATGTATGACAGGATTTCCTTCATGTCCGAGGCTGGGTAATATTCCATTGTATGTATACAGTACATTTTCTTTATCCATTCATCCACTGATGGATATTTAGGTTGTTTCCACCTCTTGGCTATGGTGAATAATGCTGTAATGAACATGGAAATACAAACATCTGTTCAAAATTCTATTTTCAGTTCTTTTGGATACATACTCAGAAGTGCATTTTATTATGAACTGTCTCATTCACTGGTTAACCTTACATACATGCCTTAATATCCTTATTGATCAATTGGAAAATATAAAAATATACTCATTTGGATTCTGTTTACAATATAATCTTTGCACATTATGCTGTTACAAATCTCAGGAAATCTGGGTAGGGGATGTTATTTATAGGGCTTTTATTTACAGGGCTGATTTGATCTTGCCCAAGATGAAGGGCATGAACTAGAACAGCTTTTTACTATCATGATTTGTAAATGTCCAGCAGAGTGTCAAAGCAGTCCAGAGGGTTCATGATAACTGTTTGCATTTCTCTAAGGTTAATCAATTCATGAAGCAAAATTTTAAAAAGTTTTCTTTACAATGGAACATGGAGTGAGCTGGTAGAGACCAGGTGAGTGGTGTTATTATGCCCTTGAGCATCACTATGTGACTCAATTGAACCTGAATGAGCTCCAAGGTAGTTTTGAGGGGCACGATGGTTTAATATTTTTTTACTGCTTTTAATTTTGGTCTTATCCTATGTAATGTGTACCCATACTAGATCATTCGTTAGAAGCAGGAAGCATAAAGAATAACGATTTTGAATGAAATATAATGAAAGACATACAGAGGACAAAAATCTGAAGTTTTGTTTTATGGTAATCTTCACTAGATCTAGCTGATCAAAATTCTTAACTAGGTGGGCACCTGGATGGCACAATCGGTTCAGCATCCAACTCTTGGTTTGGTCTGGTTCAGCTCAGGTCTGATCTCAGGGTCGTGAGATCAAGCCCCATGTTGGGCTCTGTGCTCAGTGCAGTTGGCTTGAGTTTCTCTCTCCCTCTTCCTCTGCTCCTACCTGCTGAGTTCTCTCTCTCTATCACTGAAATAAATAAATAAATCTTAAAAAAATTTCCTGGGGCGCCTGGGTGGCTCAGTTGGTTAAGTGACCACCTTCGGCTCAGGTCATGATCCTGGAGTCCCGGGATCGAGTCCCACATCGGGCTCCCTGCTCAGTGGGGAGTCTGCTTCTCCCTCTGACCCTCCCCCCTCTCATGCTCTCTCTCTCTCTCTCTCTCATTCTCTCTGTCTCTCAAATAAATAAATTAAATCTTTTTAAAAAAATTCTTAACTAGCATTTTAAAAATATTCTTTGAGCTTAAAAATCAATGTTAAAAAGACAAAACACCTGGATGGAGTACCTCCTACTCGACCTTCACCTTTTCAGAAATAATGATTACCTAAATTCCCAAAGCATTTTATAAATCATGACTGAAATCATTTTAAATGGTCTCTCCTATTTGTTCACTTAAAAACAGCACAAAATTACGAGGAAAAAAACTACAAATTGCAAGATTTCCCAACAGCAGATAATGAAAGTTGCTTCTGTATGTATTTAATACCATAATACTTAATATTCCATATACATTTGATTTCCAAAATAAAATGCATCATTTAATTTTTTGTTTATTTTTAAATCACACTTTTCTTGTATAATTAATTTAAAATAAATTAACAGGTAGATGTCATTTATCATTGGTAAAAAAGCCTGAAACTTATACGTCTTACGAATAATCATAAAAATGTACTAAAATGTAACATATTACACCAATGTGTCTCAGGAGACACTGTTTCCTGGGTCTGTCTCAGCAGAGAGAATACATTTAGATGAAGCGCCAGTGCGACATCCAAGAGAAATTTGAAGGCAATTTAAATTTTTACTGCTGCTTTTGGAAAGCATTAAAGAGGGACTATATTTTTAACTCTGCGCAAAATGTGTTTAAAATCTCTATCTGAGACTCTCTTTCAATATCTTATACAACATGGTAAGGCATTTGCTCCTCATCTCCCTTCTCTTTTCACCTCACTCCTCCAAATTCTTTCTCCCTAAATCTTTGTAGTTGCTTCCATGCTTCTGATTAACTTACATATGTAAAATAATATAAAATAAAAAGGCACCCCTGGGAGTTGCTCAAAGCAATAAAGGACTCTTTCTTTTAATAGGGAGGTGGGGGAAAAGCCATGAATATTCATTTCGATACTTTTTCTTTGATAATTTTCTTCTAACATTCTTTTTTTAATTGATTTATGATTCACAGTCTATAAAATGTACAGATCATAAACGTACAGTTTGGTGAGTTCTGACAAATATGTACACCTATGTTCACAGTGTTCAAACCATATAGAAAATTTCCATTAGCCCAGAAAGCTCCTTTCACCCCTGTCAGCCAGTTCCCCACAATCAGTAGAGCCAACCAGTGTGATAATTTCTATAATCATTTGGTGACTTATCCATATTTTTCATGTATCCTTTTTAGTGCTAAGCGGTATTCTGCTGACTGAGTATACCATTATTTGTTTATCCATTCTCTTGTTGAGGTACATTTGTGCTTTTCCAGTTTTGGGCTCTCTTGTTATTTTGTGATTAGTAACATATTGATCTACTACGTTTTTACTTAAAACCACTCCGTTAATTTCTTTTAAAAAAAGATTATTTGAGAGAGAGAGCATGAGTGGGGGGTGGGGGAGCCGAGGGAGAGGGAGAGAGAGAGAGAGAAGCAGACTCTGTCCTGAGTGCAGAGCCTGACATGGGGCTCAAACTCATAACCCTGAGCTCATGACCTGAGTCAAAATCAAGAGTCAGGAGCCACCCAGACACTCCTTAAACCACTTTGTTAATTTCTTATCCCTCATACCAGTCAAAATTTGAGTCTATCAGTAGCATATTTAGGGCAGATTGTGTAGCAACCAGAACCCTTATATTCTGCTGGATGGGATGTAAATTATTGCAATCACTGTGGAGAGCAATTTGGTGATATTTAAGAAAGGTGTAGGGGCACATTCACCACTATCCAGTAATTCCACTCTTATTTATACATTTTAAAGGAACTCTCAGATACATGCATAAGGAGACATCTATAAAAATGCTCATAGCAGCATTTTTTATAAAAACCAAAAAAGTCAAAAGAACATAAATGTGTTGTCAACAGAATGGGTAAATTGTGATATATATCCTTAAATTGGATGTAATATAGCAATGAAAATGACTAAATATGAGCTATTTGTATCTACTTGGAGAATTCTCACAAATATAATACTGAGCAAGAAAAGCTAGTTTAAAAGATGTTATGATGCTTTTTATTCAGATGTTTAAAGGGATAAAAGAATAACACATATTATGTAGAGAATGTATCAAGAAATAAATAGAAATGGTAACCATCATATGCAGGATTATAGCTACTTCCACAGAAATGAAAAGAGGATAAGAGGAAGCTTCAACTAATTTTTTTTAGCTGGGCTGTGGATACATGAGCGATCATCATAATATCTCTTGTGTTTTGTATTATGTCTAAAATATTTAATAATAACAAATTTTCTTTCATGGTACTAATCCACTCAGAAGTGAATCCATGATTCAACAAATTCCTAAAAGGATCTTTCAGAAAGTATGCTAAAGTAAAAAGAGTTTAAACCAGAGTGTTTGGGAGACACAGAAGCAGATGAACTTTCAGATTCTTGATCCTGTGAATCAGCATTGCAAACAGTTAAGCATGAAGAGTGAGAAACCGGGTAACATCAAGGGTATCTGATCTTTTCTCAAGAATGGAGAAGGTGTTTTGAAAAGACATTTTCTGTTTGATCCTTTTTACTATTTGTGCTCAAACATAACATTTAATTAGATCAGAATATGAACATAGAAATAATTTGGGGACAGTGGTATGCTGGTAAGTTTAGCAAGCTGCTTAGGGACAGGAGAGCAGTGAAAGCCCGATTTGTAGCAATGGTCAATTCCAATGGTGTAAACACTGGAGCCATGGTTGATTTACGCTACCAGCTTGCCTTTGATGAATGCAAAGTTGGGAAGAGATGTGCACAGTTGGCTAGTATGAGCAGGCTCTCGCATATTAAGGTAAGAGAGAGTTGTCACAGAAGACTTCTAAAGATTAGAGAGGTCTGACACAGAAGTCACCCATTGCCCAAGATGATACCGGATTTTCCCAACAATTAAACGAATGCAGAGCGCCTCAATAAATAGACTGGAAAAAAGGGTAGAAGAATAGGATCTTAAGAGAGAAAGTTGAGAGTATTTCCCTTTTTTGACCTAAAAGTACAAGTTTACAACTTTTCCTGCATTTCAGAAGGTAAGTCTTCTCCTTCTCAAAAGCAGATCTGTTTCCAATAAAATGTTCTAATGTCTCAAATACTCTAAACCTGAGGTAGTATGTTGTTACCCCAATGAAATGATGATGTCCTTGATAGAATGAAGTTGACAATACCGTTAAAAGAGAGAAGCTAATAGCAAAAGACACAGAAATGTATGGACTTTGTTACAAAAGGGGGAGATTACACACAGGTACAGTTTCTCAATTCCCAGGACTATCATGGGAAGAGCTAGGGATGCACAGCTGTGCATGATTCTGTCTGTGAGGAGGAAGAATACAACTCGGTGAGAGAAGTTTCTCCCGCATCTACATAGAGGTTTTAGGGTCTCTTGAATTGTTGGAAAGGATCAGAATGTGTGGTTCTGACTGCTCAGCAGGTGCATGAATCCTGTGTAAAGCAAACCCAAACACAATGTTAAATGTTCCCTGAAGGGCAGGAGCCAATTTTCCAGGCTCTTTTCTAAGCCCAGCCAGACTCCAGACTTGTTTGAGGTTTATTCCTGAAGGCAAATTAAGAAATACTTAGTGATAAGATGAAAATCTCAAATAATGTGAGAAATACTGTAATTAGAAAAGAATTTTTGTTTTATGTCTCATTACCTTCAGCTCTGCACCCCAGACATCTATAGTCATTAAATGATGGCATCAATATGCAAACTTTTTCTTTAACCTTAGATCAAAACCGGAAAGATGATCTAACCTAAGAAATTTCCTTTTTAAGGTAAAATAGGATGAAAGCCTGAACAATGTGGTCTTCCTAGGAGGACTTAACATTACTATGCCATCATCTTTGTTAAAAGATTTAATGTTGGATAAAATTTCTAAAATTTTCATTTGGGAATGTAGCTAGCTTATAGTAAATATTGCTACACATATAGCTTTAAAAAAAAACCACTTCTATTATTTCCAGAGAGCCATAAAAATAAATTTTGCTGTTCTCACTGTTTAATAATAGATTTTTAATTACTGCTTATTTTTTCTTTGGGATTTGGAAGGTTTGTTTCATTTTCTGTCTACTTTATTAAGAAATAACACACGCAATTTATTTTTCAAGAATTTATGAACACTTTCGAGAACCTGTGTCTTATGTTGGTCCCAGGATCTCTCCAGCTACCAAGGCTTTAAGGCATAGGGAATATAAATAGTCATTCAAAAGAGACCTGCTTTTCAGAGATCTCACAGAACTGACTATCAGATTATTTTCTCAACCTCTTTATGCCCTCAACTGCAATGCTTTTAAAAATGTATTTGTTTCATATATTGAACTGATACTTAGAAACTGGGGGGGGGGAGGCTTTTTATATACTGACTTTGTTGGAAAAATATGCGCTCCTTCATATGATCTTTTTTTTTAATTCACTCAATCGTTTATCTTCAATAGGTAATTTTGGGTTAATATCATACTAGCTGCTAGACTCTCAGAGAGGAGCAGGTTTTCTGAATTGACCCAGATTAACAGATTAGATTGGAGACAATCTTCTATCCCTAAACAATTGGTTCATCCTGAAATTTCAATCAAGATTCATTGGTAGTCTAAAAGTCTTTTTGGTCTTTTAGGCTCCCATTTAAAAGAAATTACACTCTTTCTTTGTACCTGTCTGTATTGTTTTTTTCTTGCAGCAAAGAGAATGCATTCCTTTTAGAGTATGAAAAAAATATATGCAGTGTTGCTAGATAGGCTAATTCTTTAAGCTGCTATCAACTAATGTCTTGATGGAGATGACCTGACAGCTGCTTGAGAACTTTATAGGTACCTTTCAAGGCATAAGTGAGATGGAAATAGGAGGAAGATGTAGAGAGGAAGGAGAAGAGCAAAGACATATTTCCGTATTTCCCCCTCGTTCCAAATACCGTCTCGGGGACACCTGTTTAAGAATGGCAGATGGCACAGATGCATTTTCTTATGCTGCCTTCAGGAATCTAACCAAAATGACAGTACAGAGACCAAAAAAAAAAAAAAAAAAAAAGGTAAAAGCCATAATCCCACAAGGATAAAGAGAGTAGTAGAAGAAACAGGAACAGAGAGGTCAAAAAAAAAAAAAATCTAGAAATAGAAAAAAGAGACAGATGAATGATAAAGCATTCAGGTGGCTGGAAAAGGCTGAAAGCTACCTGCCTTCCCAGAAAGCAAATCTGCTGGCCCAACAGTACTACAAAAAGGCCAAGGAACTGGATGTGGTGGGCAGATGGGCCTCAAAACAGGAGGGATGGTTGAGATTCCCTAGAAGAAGCAGTTTGGACAACAATCCTTCCCCCATCCAATACCCCAGAATTGAGCACACTCTTGAGAAGAGGGGTGCACGTTGGGTTGAGAACAGTGGGAGTCATGGTCTCATCATACTCTACCCCAGACCTGGACAAGAAGGAAGGACCAGGAGGGGCAAGGTGAGTTTCTTTTATACCATCACATGGTGTAATAATGAAATACTGAGGTGACTGCTTGGATTTAAACAGGCATCTCTCTTGGGAAGCTGTGGCACATAACTCATATGAGCATATAATTAAAAAATCATTTCTATTTAGTCTTGAATTGCATTATAAAAATTGCAGCTTTTTAATTTTTTACACATTTTCTTAATTATGTTTTGCTTTGTGTAATATTAAAATTGGTTTTAATTCCCTATTCACTGGCTGACTGAGAGTGAGGGGAGGTAGGCTGAAAGCAGAAAGGGTATTTAAAAATGTAGTAACCACAAAAATGGATACCTGGTAAACACATTCCTGCATAAAACGTCAATTAAGTTAAATTTATCCTGGATCTCTAAGACTAATAAAATTCCAGCCATTTTAAGAATCAATAACAATCAGTAACGATTCCAGGAATCAAGATGATCATTCAGGGTATATTTATTCCAAGTGAATAAAAGGCAGATGACTTGAATCTACAGCAGAATAGTCACAAAATTAAATATAATGAATGACATCATCTAAACAGACTTCATCTCCCAGAATAGTGGCAAAACTCAAGTATAGTCAGCAATGTACACAGGATGCTTTATCCCCAGTCTTGTGACTTGACAGAGTAAAGATGTCCATCCTTACCCGTCAATGTTATACCATAGGTTTGATGGGAATCTTCCTTATTAAAAAACAAAACAAAACAAAAAGCAGCCCACAAAACTTTTACAGAATTAGCGGTAATGGTTATTCATCCCAAGTGGATTTTCATCTGTTCTTGTGCACTGCTGGATATGGTTGGTCATCTACATGTCTCCATGAGGTATATTCTCACAAAGATTTTTTAAATGTATGATATCACAAAATATTTTTTATCCCAAACCAGCTATTGTCCAAAGAGAAATCACATATCCTCTCTTAAATTCTCTCTCATTTTCTTTTCTTTTCTTTCTTTTCTTTTTTCTTTTCTTCGGTCAGTTAGTGAGATGTTCATACTACCATGGAAATAGATAAGCTTTCTATAACACAGGGTTGCACCATACATCTTCTCTCAGAGATCTTCCTTTCAAAGATGATTCTTTAAGTTATATGTAATTAAAGGAGGAATACAGTATTTTATGAAGAAACTGGAATGAAATTTTTCAAATGAAACAGTTAATACACTTTTCTTGACATCACTTTAATGTTCAACATGTCAATGATTTAGAGTGCAGTCATTATTTCTTCATTGTATATTCTCAGGGTTAGAGGAAAGACATTTTTCTTATGAGACAGGAAGGTAAATGAAGAACTACTGAAGATAATGATGTATTCACCAGGCTTGAAGGTCACCTGTCTCTGAATGCCCCTAAGTGCCACAACTTTGAACCCATATCTACCTTCCTAGAGACTTAATAATATTCTAATTATATCTGAGTTTTCCATGATCCTTTCTCTTTTTTTAAGGATTTTTTTTAAAGATTTATTTATTTATTTTAGAGGGAGAGAGAGAGAGAGATTCCCCAACCAGACTCCCCGCTGAATGGGGAGCCCGATGCAGGGCTCACTCCTAGGACCCTGAGATCATGACCTAACTGAAATCAAGAGTCAGACACTCAACCTACTGAGCCACCCAAGATCCCCTTCCATAATCCTTTCTAAATATGCTGTCTTTCCCATGGGATTGGCCACTGCTGCTCTGGAATAAGATTGCCACTCTGCCAGGCTCAGCCATCCTGGACTGCTAATGAAGAAATTACAACATAGAGAATAACCATCAGCGTCTGCTGTATATTCATGGCCTCAGAGACGCCTGGTTCATGCCCGTTCTCAGAGTCAGAGAGCATTCTTAAGGGCTGGCCATCTTCAACAGGGCGGGGCCAACCCACATCTCTAACAGTGTTCTGACTATCATCAGACCTCTGACTATAGTCTCTTCTGTCCCAAGACCCCACTGAAAGAACACTCTCCTTTTAATCCTACTGTGTGCTTTGTCTTCTTGTCACAAGTTCTCTATTTTCCCTAGTTGATTAATTAGAAACTAGTTTTCCTGGTTGATTAACTCAAGGAGAGACATTCCTCCCACACACACACCCCTCACAGAGATTTAGCCTTTTCCTCTGGCCCTAACTGATAACAGTAGCCCTGCATGAAGTCACTTCTCAGCATTCAGGTCATTCAGTCTTAGACCACCCCATTGCTAAGAAATCAAAGGTCCACAAAAATGTTCACACACAAAAACAAATGTCCTTCCTTTGCTGGTTTCTTTCCAGTTATTTCAAGTTGAAAATTATGTCTGTATCTCTTTCTTGAAGTCCTCTTCATCTGAGATTCTCATTCCAGAAAACAGCTGCTCAAGCAAGAATACATGCAATCTCAAAGAATAAATTACAGTATACAAGCAGCCTACATTATAAATATATTCATAAAGCAGAAACACATCTCTCAAAGAAGCAACAAAATCTGTAGAGACATAGCTTTGCCAAAAACTTATGCACAACAGTTAAAATTACCAAAGAGACTACATAGTTTCTCAGTTTATAACATCTGCAGTCATGTTTACATACTGAGGAAAAGAGCCAGAGAGGAAAGAGATACTAAAATGCGGAATAAGAGATACGTGCAGGAAAAAAAATTCTCTTAGGAGGACTATAATTTGGGAATCAAATGAGATGGAAGTCAGATCACGAATGGATGAAATAAACTTGGAAAGAAGGTAAAGCTGGTTGAGGTTTGGGAATAGAGGTCTGGGGAAAGAATCCAACCTGAAATGGAAACTTCTAATATGATCCGCGGAGTAGAAAAAACACAACAGCAGATTTGTTTCAATTCCACAATTAACTCCTGGGCGGTTAGCAAATACGCCTCTTTACCCTTCTGAGTTTGAATTAACTTCATAAAAAAGAAATATCACTGAATCGCTGCTTATTTGTCACATTAAGACATAGAAATAGCAAATGCCTGGCTATAGTGAAAGAGAAGAGGGCAAACCTGCATTCAGGTATGTAATATCCTGTCCGTGCTCAAGAGGGAATATATATGAGAAATTTTGTATGCTTGCTGGATAATTAGAGCAGAGGCGCTAATTGCAGCAGACAAAAGGCAAGATTCTCTCCTCGTTAGTTTGAATGTTTTATAGTGAAGGTGGTTAATCATTAGGTCTGTGATATGGGACGTGGATTGCAACAGTTGTGACGAAGGAGATTGCAGAATATCACCATTTTCATCATGTAGGAAAGGCTGTCTGCTCTCAGAACTGGCGTAAGTTATGATGGAAAGAGAATTAAGTTTTGAAGTCCTGTTATCTTAATATCCTGGCTCCATTGTTTATTACCTGTGAATTAGACACGTCTCGAAACCCCTTGAACAAGATGGTAGTAAAAGTGGTACCTCACAAGTTTGCCAGCTTTTCTCTCTCTCATCTCCATGAGGCAGCACTGGTTTGAATCAGTGTAAGACAGAAGTGCAAGGACAATACCCGGTAAGAGAATGATAAAAATGTCTGGAGAGTCTAGGTAGGATAACACAAGCTTGTCTATGTGGGAAGAAGTGCTTAGTTAATGCTGGGGTCAGAAACCAATCAGAAACTGAGGCAACACCATAGAATCTCTAGGATGGAGTGCCTCGTGGCTTAGTTCTTATATATATTCTCTGTATATATTCCACATATATTCTGTCACTGAATGTTTTCATCCAGGTCTTTGCCCTTCAATACCAACTTCCTAGTTTCCTAGCATTGCCACAGTTTCCTAGATGGCTACCACAGATTAGTTGGCTTAAACCCACAGAAATTCATGGTCTCACAGTTCTGAAGGATAGAGATCCAAAATTAAGGCATCAGTCAATAGGGGCAAGTTCCCTTCTCCCCCGCAACAGGAGAATCCATCCATTCTTGCCTCCTCTAGCTTCTGGTGGTTTGTTGGCAATCCTTGGCTTTCTAGGGTTTATAGCTGCATCACTCCTATCTCTGCCTCCATCAACATCATGTGGCATTCCCCCAATGTGTCTGTTATCTCTGTGTCTGTTCTCCACTTTCTATAAGGACACCCACCAGTCATATTAGATTTAGGGCCCATCCTGCTCCAGGATGACCTCATCTTGCCTTGACTATCATAACATCCATATATTCTGATTCCCAAATTTATATCTTTAGTATTGATCCTGAATGATTTCCCAAGTGCTTACTTGGCATCTCCACTTGGATATCTAAGTAGGCATTTCGACATGTGCAAAACTTACCCACTGACCCACGTCCCCCAGGCCTTTCCTTTCTGAGCCTTCTTCATCTCAGTGTATGGGGCTAACATCTGCCTCACCACTCAGTTTAAAAAATCCACGAGTCATCTGTTGTTCCTCCTTTACCCTCATCTCCTACATACATCCCATTAATAGCTTTTTCTTATTCTTCAACCTCCGTGATGGGAGCAGAATCATCCATTTCTCTCATCTATTCCGCCACCGTACAAGTCCAAATCACCATGGAACACAAAAACTAGCCTCCAAAATTATCTCCTTGCTTATAGCATCATTACTTCTATAGCCCATTTTCCATGTGGCAATCAGTCATTTTTTTTTAAAGATAAATCAAACCACAACATTCCTCTTCTTGAAACCCTCAAAGTCTTCCTGCCATATTTAGAATGAATTTTGAACTTCTCACCATGGTCTACCAAAACTAATGAGGCTTGAGTCCAACACCACCATCTCATACCACTACCCCTCCACTTATATTAGCCCAGTCATACTTGGAGTCAATGATTCCAGCAACTCTCCCATTCAAATTGTCCAGAATCCAAAAATGAGATGCTCATGAGACTAGGAAGCAGAGGAGTGAAGGGGGAGGGAGAGGGAGAGAATGGGAGCATAGCAACTGGCATTTCATGGTTGCAAGGAAATGGAGAGTGGGCCCACTTTTATATACCCACTTTAACCCAATCCTTCTTGTTTCACTCCTGCTTCCTACTGCTGCTCCCAGTTTACCTGATACCTCCAAGTTCTGAGCTTTGCAATTGGGTTACCGTTTGCAGATACTTCAGTTGAGGTGTCTGTTCTCTCTGCTAGGTCAGGTACTTCTTTAACTGACTTTCTAGCTTCCAAAATTCATAGCAATCTCTGCCACAAATGTCTTCTCTCCTATTCTGTTTGACTTCTTCAGTTGATACACTTTTAATTCTTAATTTTTTCCTTAGTGAAGTTTGGGAGTGAGAGTAGATACATGCATGCAATCAATCTGCCTGATTCATGGGAAGTATCCACACCATTTACTTGATTTCCCGATTCCAACTCTTCCATTGTAAGTGGCAGAAAATGCCTGGATTTGAAGCAAAGTAAACATGATGCCATCTGTACAAGAACAATGAAGGGGGTGATAGGTTAGAGCAGGATTTCTCAACCTCAGCACTACTGACATTTGGGGCTGGATAACTCTTTGTTGTGGGGAGCTGTCCTGCACATTGTAGCATGTTTAGCAGCATCTCTGGTCACTACCCACCCTCCTAGTCATGACAAACAAAATGTTTCCAGATATTACTAGATTTCTCCTAGAGGGGTGGGGTGGGGGGAGATTTCCCCTGATGGAGAACCACTGATTTAGAGAAAAATGGGAGCACTGTTACCAGGCTAAGGAAGAGAGGGTGACAAACACAGGAAAGATCCTCTACTCCTTGATTTAATCAACAAAAATAAGACTTGGAAAACCTTGCAGCAAGATATATCCTCATACTGTCACTGTACCAAAAGGAGATAAACCTCCAGTTATAAAATAACTAAGTCACAGGATTGTATTATTGTACTGCATGGTGACTATAGTTAATAAAGTTGAAAGTTGCTGAGAGAGTAGATCTTAAAAGTGCTCATCACAAGAAAAAACATTTTGTAACTGTGTGTGATGGTGGATGTCATTAGACATGGTGGTGATCATTTTGCAATGTCTGCTAATATCCAATCACCATGTCATACACCAGAAACTAATATAATGTTGTGTGTCAATTACACCTCAATAAAAAAAATTCTTTTGACTCTAAATTATCCATATGATCTTGGGAAAAAGAAATCAGACCCCAGAAGAAGCAGAAATGGAAAGTGCCAAGGTGGCTCTGAGGAACTCAGCAGTAGGATCCTTTGATCTCCACACAAATATTTCTCTATTTACATCATTCAACACCTCTGCAGCACAAACTGTTTCTTTTCTACCAGCCTTCCAATATATGTCATATAGAAATTTATATTTATCACATAGTCTTTTAATGAATATTTATTTCCCACCCTCAGTCTGTCAGAGACCACTGGGGCATTGCACATACGGCAGTGTATGTGACATTCAAGGCCCCTACCCTCGTCGTGCTTATATTCATGCCAGGCAACTGAGAGTAAATAGTAAACTGATCAATAAATAAATTAACACAGGTAGTGATAAATGCTACATGGAAAATAAGAGAGCATAATGTGTTAGTAAGGAATAGCAGTGGGACAAGAAGCAGAGGGGGCAAGATTAGACTGGTAAGTTGGGGAAGACCTAGTAAAGAGATGACATCTCATTTAAAACTCAAGAGATAATTGCAGGAGATAATTAAAGGTTTCCTGTATGAAGACCTAGAAAGAGAAATCTAGAAGTAAAGAATCAGTGCCATATGTCAGCATCTCTCTCTCTTGGACTTCCCAGCCTCCAGAACCATGAGAAATAAATGTCTATTGTTAATAAACCACCCAGTCTATGGGATTTTTTTATAGCAGCCTAAGCAGATAAAGACCATACGCACAAATATATACATTTAAATTAACTCCTCTACTTCCTCCCTTCTGTTCATTCATAGTAGCTCCTCCCTCATTGACATAGGCCAGCAAACGGTCATCAGAGTTGCCTGTTCTCTCCTAATATCACCTCCTCCATCTCCAGCTCCCACTATTACCTGCCTCATTATTGTGGTATTTCCTAATTTGAAATCATCTGATGGGCTGAATTTATCTTTTTGTTCCAAGTAATGTCATAAACTGCTTGCCAGTTCAGGGATTGACTTGTAGATCAGACACCCTTTCCTAATCTTATCAAGTCTATGACCAAAAAAATTAGTTAGCATCAGAATACTTGCCTGCAGTTTCCCAAGAGCAGGAATGTAGTCAAGTCATCTTTAAAGAGCCTGTGGGTAAGCAAGCTTCCTGATTGAAATATCTCCTGACATCACCAGCTGAATCGTCCTTTGCTGTGTACTCAAGGTCATTCTACCCTTCAGCTCTGCTATCATTCATGTTCCATTTTTAATTTATCATCTGGAGAAATCCCTGGAAGATATCATAAAAAATTGTCCTGGCAGGAGCAGAGGTTAAAAGCAAAAGATAAGTATATGTCTTCCTCACAACAGTGTAAGATTGAATCCCGCGGACGATGAGATGAACATATATTTTCTATTTCCTAGTTCACATTCTCTGGTGTGAATCATAAACTCATGTGTTAAATCAAAAATTGTTGCACAGCCATTTGAGCCAAACTATAGTTCACAAACAGAATAGATGCAATTCCTACCTTTATGAGTTTACATTGCAGTAGGGACATGCAGTGGCTATTCACCACACTTCTGTGACTGCTCAGAACTCTTTGAGTACCCTTCTGGTGTTTTTCAAATTTTTCACATAAGCCTCTGGCTCCCCAAGGAAGATGCCAAAAACTCAACATCCCAGCCTCTCTTACAACTAAAGCACAGGCGTATGAAAGTGCCCTTCTGGTCACATACATTGTTAAGACATAAAATACAGAAGAAGGTACCATGATGACGAAGGCATAAACAGAATCTATTTTTTCTTTTTGTGAGGATGGCATGGCTTTGCGAAGTCATCCAGGCCAGAGAAGGATGATTTATTGGGGTTCTTATAATAGTATTTAGTGTCCAAGATGTGGTGTCCCCAGTTAAGCAGCCTTATGGTATAATTTGGCATTTCCTAGATTTGTGCCATTCAATATGGTAGCTAACAGCCAGGTGCATCTATTGGGCTCTCACAATGTGGCTCATACGACTGATGAACTAAATTTTAGAATTAATTTAAATTAGTATTTGAAAACAGCTGCTTCATTTAGTTATTGGAAGACTGTTAAGTATATTTGGAACAACTTTGTTATGTGTATCTACTTTTTCAACTGTAAATTCTATGAAGCCAAAATCCAGATCAGATTTTCTGATAGAAATTAATATCCAAATTGAGACGAGCTGTTGAGGATAAAATATGCACAGGATTTTAAAGACTTCATAAAAATAATGTAAAATATCCCATTAATACTATAATTAATAATTAGTTATACATTAATACTATGCATTGATGACATATTATAATAGTATTTTGGATGGAGCAAGGTAAATAAAATATATCTTTAAATTAATTTCACCTCTTTCATTTTACTCTTTTAACATGGCTATGGAAAACTTTCAATTACGTATGTGGCTCATGTTATGTTTTTATTGGACAGCCGAGACCAATGGCTCTCAAATTTTAATATGTAACAGAATTACCTGGAAGGCGTGGTAAATATAGTGTTTTAATCGAGAATGACAGGAGGGGGTCAAGGAGGGAATCTGAAGAAGTGACCTTTCAGGAGAAGTCTGAAGGTGAAAATTTGGGAAGAGGACTGCTACCAAGAGACAAAACAGCATGAAGTGGGATCTGAGGCAAGAAAATGATTGGTATTTCTGACAAGTTCCTAGAGGCTCTCGTGGCAGAAGGACGAAAACATGGCGAGAAATCAAAAAGGCACATGGCAACCAAATTGCCATGGCTCCGTAGGTCTTGGTAAGGAGTCTGAATTTTATTCAAAGTGCAAAGGAAATACATGAAAGAATTTCAATCAATGGAATATGGGGATCTGATAACATTTCTAAAAGACTCCTCAAGCTAATACCTGGAAAACGGATTGAACATGAGCAAAGTGGAAACGGGCAGAACACGAAGAAGGCTATTGCGAGGATAAAGGGAGGGCTAAGTCAAATACGCTGAAACAATCTAATGGAATTCTAAGCAGCTACTGACAATAGTGATGATGAAGACTGTCCAAATACTGAAAATGTTTAGAATTCAATGTCAGTGGACACAAACGCAGAACACAAAATTGAGCAGACACTACCCTTCAACTACATGAACTTATGTATGTGTACAAAGACTAAATGGGAATATACCCCACCCACCACAAAGAAGAAAAAACTAGCAGAAACATGGATGACACTTTTCCTTTTCCAAAAAATAATTTAACGTAGTATTACTTTAGAACAACATAAATTGGGAAACTATCTTCAGTTAATTCAAAGATTTCTCTTGCCTACCCTCTTAGTAAGGTGAGATCTTTTTATCAGCCCAGAAGATAAAATTGTTGATAATATGAGCCACATCTGCATTTGTGCTTAACCCTCCACAGAGTGAGTTTCCATTTATGTTTTCACTACAGAGACATTATGTTAGTTTTTCTATATCAGTCTCTGCACTACACCACAAAGAAGATATTATCCACTTGAGGAATTCCAAATTCTGTTAAAAATAAATGCATCACGTCTCCAACTGGAAGACAATGGTGGCATTCTGATTTCAAATCTCCTCGTACAACCTCACACCAACAAAGACAAGCACAATGTCTTCTAACTAGTTATGATTTGTGTACTTAAATGCTTAATGATTGTTGCATGCTAATTTTATATCCTGTTATCCTAGTGAATTACGAACCTAACAACAAAGAGATCTAAATGTGTAAAATGAAAACATATGACGACTGTTACTGAAGGTGCTCTCCTCTGTAACCTGGGAGCAGGAAAAGGCTTTCTAATCATGACTTCAAAAGTCAGATACCAAAAAAGTAAAAATAAAAAATATGATCTCTTAAAAATTAAAATAATTTACAAGGCATAAGCATCACAAGCAAAATCAAAAGACAAAAAAAAAAAAAAAAAAGCTGGTAGGAAAAAATTGCAAAATATATCACTTTAAAAGATCTATCATATAAAAATTTTTTTTAGGGGTGCCTGGGTGGCTCAGTCGATTAAGTGTCTGCCTTCAGCTCAGGTCATGATCCTGGGGTCCTGGGACTGAGCCCCGCATCAGGCTCCCTGCTGAGCAGGGAACCTGCTTCTCCCTCTCCCACTCCCCCTGCTTGTGTTCCCTCTCTTGCTGTGTCTCTCTCTGTCAAATAAATAAAATCTTTAAAAAATAATAATAAAAATAAAAAAATAAATAAATAAAAAATAATTTTTTTTTAATTGAGGAAAAAACCCACCTAACTCCTATAGAAAAATGGGTAAAGATTTGAATATATAATTCACAAAACGATCAAAAATAGCCTATGGAAAGAGGTTCATTTTCACTCACAATAACAGAAATGCAGGAGATACTACCTATCCCATCAAATTGACAAAACAGGAAAACTTGAAAGCTTAACAGTGCAGTATATTGGCAGAGCTGGGGAGAAACAGGCGCTCACACACACTTTTGGTAGAAATGGAACAACCGTACATTCTCTCTATAAGAGAATTTAGCAACATTTAACAAAAGTACATATGCATTTACCCTTCAACCCAGCAATTGCACTTCTGTGAACTTACCCTGCAAATACAGCAAATAGAAAATACATATTTTCAAGGTTATTTATTGCAGCATCATTTGTAATTGTAAAATATTGGACACTGTAATGCCCCGACATATTAGAAAACTATGGTACACACCTACAACAGAATACTATAGAGCAATAAAAAATGATGGAGGGTATTCGTGCCAGTTGCTGTGGGTATCCATGTATACAGGCTGAGGGGTAGGGAGGAATGGTGCCCACCAGTTCTTCTGTTCTTGGAGAAGTTTCCTAAAGATCCCCTCCCCTCCAGCATTTGTTCTGAGTTTAGTAAATAAATCTCCTTCCCTATACCCCAGGCACCTTTCAAACTGCTGTCTTTATGCAGTTCCTGGCAGGTAGGTTTGTTATGCTGGATCTTTAAGGGTGGGAACTGTTTTCTACCACCCTCCCTCTCGCCCAAGTTTTCTCCTGTCCACTGATTTCTAAAGTTCCTGATGGTAAGCCCCACTGGTTATAAACACTTGTAAAGTTAAGCCCCACTAAGGTTTTCAAAGCCAAATGTTATGAGGACTTGTCTTCCAGTGCGGGTCCCCAGTGCCTGAGGTGCCCCGTGTGGGTCTGCTCCTCTCCCTTCCCTGTGATTGTGGGGTTCCTCCCATTTGTGGTTAGTTTCCCTAGGAATTTAGTTCCTGACCATGTCTCCACCCTTCCATCCTTTTGATGTGGCCTCCTCTCTGTGATTAACTGCGGAGGGTCTGTTCCGCCAGTCTTTGGGTTATTTTCTGAGTTGGTTGCACTGATGTGGCTGTTGTCTAAGTGTGTCCTTGGGACGAGATGAGCTTACGATCCTCCTACTCTGCCAACTTCCCAGAAATCCTGGAGCAATAAAAAATGAATGAAAGCAATACCTATGAACTGATATAGAGTGATTTCCATGATGTATTATTCAGTGAACTTACTTCCCTATAGACATACTTTTTAAACTAAATTAATATTTCAAAGCATATGGTTATTACATGAACTCTCTCCCAAATTTCCTTTGAAAAGCTAATATGGCCATATTGAGTGGGCACCCCCACAAACTCAAAACCCACTTTTAATTTTGAGATGCCCATCAAATATCCTTGGGAGACATACAAATGAGGACTATTTTTTAAAGATTTGTTTGTTTATTTGGGGGGGAACAGGAAGAGGGAGAGGGAGAAGCAGACTCCCCGTTGAGCAGGGAGCCCGATGTGGGGCTTGATCCTAGGACTCCAGGATCATGACCTGAAGGCAGATGCTTAACCGACTGAACCACCCAGGAGCCCCCAAATGAGGACTTTCAAAGGGTGATTTGCCTAAACCTAGTGAATCAGGGATAGGTCTAGAGATCTGTGCTTCAACAGACTTTACAGGTCTTTCTGTAACACACGAAGCTTTCCCAACTATACTTGTAAACTGTAACATAATTATAGTAATACAAAGCAAAAAAATAATAATAGTCACACAGTCCATTTTAGGATTGTTAGGTTGGTTAACTGAGATGCTACACACATTGGGATGATTTTCTAAAATGTAAGGAACATATCATCAAAATGAGGATTATTATTGTGTGACATAGAATTGAGGGAGAAAAAAAAGTCCTACAGCCAATAGTACTTTGTGCTTTTATCAAACTGCTCTTCCACAAAGCTTGAAAGAGGGCTCTTTCTTTAAGCCTTCTCACAGCTTGTACTAGGTCTTGCACACTAGAGATGCTCATGAAGCTTTACTGAAACTAAAAGCTCATCTGCAAGTACTTGGCCTCTCGTTTCTGATACGGCGAAATTGGGAATCTTAAACTTCACCAAATCCAAACAAGCTCTTTGTTTTGAAAGAGAACTTAGCCTCTGTGGTTAAAGGTAGAAGCTCTGCTCTGAAATTATATTATCAGGGCACCACTCATTACTGTGTGACCTCGGGCCAAGTTACTTATTCATGCTGGGTCTCAATGACTCTGCTCATACCACAAGGGTGATAACGATAGTATCCACTTCATTAGGAGGTTGAAAGTATTAATTAAAATCTTAAAGAACCTAGAAATGGTTCTGGCACAAAATAAGCAATCAATTATTCTTTCTATGCCATGAATGCCATATTTTATGTCATCTCCCTTTTTCTTCTTTGTTTTGTTGTGGTGGTGGTGGGAGTGGTGGTTCTGTTTGCATTCTTCTGGATTTTTTGACTTTGTCTGAGTCTTACTTTTCTTGGCAACCACATATTTTCTAATGAAGATAAAGACAAGACACAAGTAGAAGACTTTCATGTACACAGAATGTTTTTTTTTTTTATTTATTAATGAGTAACAAATGGCGAGAAGTTATGCTAGTCAGACTACATGGTGAAGTAAATTATTTGAAGAAAGAAAGTGTGGGTCAGAAGAACTTAAAAGGAATCATCATCAAGGCATACTCAGGCATACTCTATTTTATCATAGCGAAATCTGATATGTGATCTCTCCGCATGGGAACTTGTCGAACCTCTCACTGACTTGATAATTTGCCCTTAGTTTTCTCATCTATGAAACAGGGAAATTGACCTGGACAATCTGTGAAATCCTGTTCTGTTCTAACTCTCTGGTTCTAAATAATACTGTAGGTTAAAATTACTCACCTCTCATATATCACCTATAGCTTTTTAATCATCTTACAACATTTAAAATGTTGGTTTACAGGTAATCCAAAGGCACAACTATAATATAAATGCAGCACCAAATTACACATGATATACTAATATATGTTCATTGATGAATATGTATCTTAAAGTTTCAGGACTATGGCAGAAATTAAAATATCTTTGGAGATAAAACCATTCAATTTTCAAAATGCAATAGTATTTACTTTCATATTAATTGTTAGGAAATATCCACTCTAATTGACATGATCAGACTAAACGATTTTGTTTAAAACCCATTGTTCTCATTATAAAAGAATACATGTTTACTATAAAGTATTTGCAAAACACATAAACAAGAATAAAGAAGTACATATCTATATTTCACTAAATTAGGATCTCAAAGGAAATGTAGTTTTGCTTTTTCCTTAGAGAGACCATGAGATTTTTCTGTATTATTAAATCTTCTCCACAGACATGAGTTTAATGACAAAAATCACATTGCAAAAGATGGATGCATCTTTTTAAAGCTAGTAGTTATTATATGTTAAGAGCTATGTAGAGCTATAGTGTAAATTTGGGGAAACTATTAAATAACAATTAGAATTCCAGGAATCAAAAAAATAGCTATTTTTACAAATTTGTCTGTACTCTTATCTCCCATATATGTATTAGTGATAGCTTTTAAAAATTCAACTTCCTTGGGGTGCCTGGGTGGCTTAGTCAGTTGAGCAGCTGACTCCTGATTTCGACTCAGGTCATGATCTCAGGGTCCTGGGATCAAGGCTCTGTGCTCAGCGGGGAGTCTGCTTGGGATTCTCTCTCCCTCTGCCCCTCCCCCAGCTCTCTCTCTCTCTAAAATAAATCTTTAAGAAAAAACTCAACTTCCTTGAGGTATAATTGACATACATTGAAACGCACATATTTTAAGTGTACTGTGCACACTTAAGCGCATGCATGGCTTCAGCACATGCATGCATCAGGGTGATGGCCACCATTACCAAGATATAGAACATTGCCATCATCCCCCAAAAGTTCCCTCATGACCCTCTGCTATCAAATTTATATTTCTACCCCCTTTCCCAGGCAACCACTAATCTGCTTTCTGTCATTATAAATTAATTTTGCCTTTTCTAGAATTTCATGTAAAAAATATTATGCAGTGATTTGTTTGTGTCTGGCTTCTTTGTTCAGCATATTCTTCCAGGGATTCATTCATGTTGTTGCATGTTCTTCAAATTTGTTTTTACTGCCAAGTAGTGTTTCACTGCATGGATATATAGCACAATATGTTTATGCATGGGTTATTTCCCTTGGATATTTTCCATTTTTCCTCCTAACTGTATATCATAAGGACTTTCCTCATTATTTTGAAGTATTGGATATTAATCCATAATACGCATGTATCCTAATTCACTTAACTGTTCTACTTCTGCTAGGTATGGAAGCTCTTTATCATGTTTTAAAATTATAATAAATAATGTTATAAACATATTGGAATCTGATTTGGAAATAGGATTCTTGGGCTGTAGTCTTTATCTTTCAAAGGTATAGAAATATTTTCACTCTCTTAAATTCTAAGGTTGCAAATGAGAAGTCTGATATCTGTCTAATTCTCTTCCTAAGAAAACTTTTTTTACTATATTGAAAATTTATATGATTTTAAATTTATACTAGTTCAAATAGGTCTCTAGGATATGTATATATGCATGTCTCTTTTTAAATTTTTTAATTTATTTTTTCATTAAAATTTTACTTAGTTAACATATAGTGCAATATTGGTTTCTGGAGTAGAATTCAGTGATTCATCACTTACATTCAATACCCAGTGCTCATCACAAGTGCCCTCCTTAATACCCATCCCCCATCTAGCCCATCCCCCCGCGTGCCTCTTTAAAAAAAAAAAAAAGGTTCATCAAAAACTAATGATGTAATGTATGGTGATTAACATAACAATAAAAAATTTTTTAAAAAGTTTTCTTGGAACTCACTCACCATTTTAAATTTGAAAATTCAAATTTTATTATAGCTTGGAATTTTAAAAAAAATAATCTTTTAAATGTTTGCTTCTTCACTTTTTGTTTCTTTTAAAACTGTTTCTAGCTTGCATCTAGACCATATTTGGTCTCTTCTATGTGCCTTAGTATTTCTTCATCATCTATTTCATTGCATATTTTTCTATCTTATGAAATATGCTCTCTATTTGACCTAACAGCCTAAGTTGTTTTTTCATCTGTGACAATTTTATAACTTTTTCTGTGATATTTTTAAAATCTCCAATCAAGTTTTACTTTAACCTCCAGAAACTCTTTTTCTGCCCTCTACTGCTGTGTTTTAAGGTTTTTCATTTCATTTTTTGTGTATACATGTCCATCCATATATACATACATATTCTTTCTTTTTTTTTTTTCCAAATTCTTTTTTTAAGCTGTCACATTTCCTTAAATGGCTTGATATCTTTCTTTGTCTTTGGATGTCAATTGAATTAGGACTCCTAATCACCTGAGTACTTTAAGATGGAATTTCTTGTGCAATGTTGAACCAGCAGGTAAGCTTACTTGGTCATATCATTGAAGTGTATGAGGAGAAGGCTCTCTGTTCTCAAAAGTAAGCTGGAAGGGGCTACTCTGATCAACACTTCAACTTTCTACTGGCATCAGTGGCAACAGGCAGCCTCTCCCAGAGCTGCGTGCAACAATTGGGCAGGTGTAGTCCTGTCCTTCACTAGATGCCTGCTTCTCCATCCCGGACCTAGGGTCCTACAGCCAGTTTCATCTGCAGACGCAAGCATCTTTCCATTCCAAAAACCTTCAGTATCATTCCCTAGCTTCACAAACACTGACTTACACCTATATCTTCTTTTAGAACTCAAAATCCTGTATATCTGAGACTTCCTCCTGTTATTCTCCCAGCTATTTAGAAATTCTCACAGTTATTTTGAAATTGTACTCCTCAGCAGAATGTTGAGATCGGGTTAAGAGCAACAGGACCTAGTGATAAAGTTTCTGAAAACCACGGATTAAATGACTGGATTTTAATCCAAGAGCAAGAGGAATGCACTGGGTTTTAAACAGGTGAGTGAATGTGATAAAATCCATAGTTTAAGAAGAAATATTCCAGCTTCAGTCTGGAGAATATCCTTGGAGGCAGGGAGACTGGTTGTAATGGAGACTCCAAAGGCCTAGATTAGAGCAGAGATAGAAGCAAAATGCAAATATATTTGAGTGTTGTTCAGGTGCACAATCAGTAAAACTTGGTGCTAGATCAGCTGTTGGGACTGAGAGAGAGAAGGACCTGATCAGACTTCTTATTGGACTGGTGAATGGCTAAGACTTCACTGAGGCATAGAACACACTAGGGATCTCAGGTTATATTTATTTGAAAGTGATTTTTCCTCCTATCCTCTTACACCCATGCAGCAACATATTTATAGGCCTAAATTCCTAGAGGAGGACTGATTACATTACATTGCATGTGCATTTGAATCTTGATACATATTACCACATTGCTCCCTTAAAAGCTGGGTTTTGTTTTGTTTTGTTTTGTTTTTGGTTGATCTGATATATGAAAAATGATGTCTCGCTGTCAGTTTGATTTTTACTTTTTTTTCTTTTTGGGGAGTTAGGATGTTTAGAAGACTAAAGATAGGTAGGTAAGTAGATAGGTAGATAGATAGATAGATATTTCTATTAATATCCCTGTTCAGTTTTCTATTGGCTTTCTTTTCCTTATTGATTCTTAAAGTTCTTTACAAATTAGGAGATCAGGACTTTGTCTGTCCTATGCATTGTAAATATTTTTACCAGTTAAATGTGTGGCTTATCATATATAGAAAGTTTTAATTCTAATGGAGTCAGATTGGTCAATTTGTTTCTTTTATGACTTCCGAGTTTTTTATAATGCTTAGAAAAGACTTCCATAATTATTTCATAATTATTTACATGTCATCCTCCCGTTTTTTATCTAATATTTTTATAATTGCATCTTCAAGCTTAAATATTTAATTCATATGAAATTGATATTGATGAAAGAAGATAAGAATCCACAGATGCCTACTTAAGGCCCCAGCACAATTCACTGGATAACCCATCATTTCCTCTTCTGCTTTAAAACTGTCTTTTTTTAAAACTATAAAGTAAATTTCTATACATATGTATCTCTATTTTTATATTCTCCATTCTGTTCCATTGAGCCCATCTATTCTTGTGTTAATCAAAACTGTTTCAATTATTGTGAAGTTATAATATATTTATTTTCTATTGATGCTTATCCCATTCATCACTCTCATTTTTTAATAGATATTCTTACAGGTTTATTTCCTACATAAACTTTAGAATCAGATTGGTTTGAAAGAAGTTCATGTTGGTATTTCTATTAAATTCAGTTTAATTCCCAGATTTTTATATTAATTTTGAGAAATCTCTTATCTTTATGATGTTGGGTCTTCTTTAATAAGTAAAGATAATTGTCTTTATTCACTTATTCATTTCTTTTTTTTCTTTCATACATAAAACTGAGAACTTTCTGATTTTTTTGCAGGAAAGAAAATGATTGATTCTTTAGTCACTTAACTCTAGTTCAGAGCTGTAGAGTTGATTCTCTTTGATTTTCCACATATACAAGCATATCATTTGCAAATGATAATTTTGCTTCCAGTTTCTATAACTCTTTTTTTCTTTCTCTTGTCTAATTGCATAGGCCAGTAACTCCAGAACAGTGTCAAATAATAGTGATGGCCATGTATGTTCTTTTTTTGTTTTCCATGACTTTACTGGCAAGGCCTTAGATGTTTAACAAATAAACATTTTATCAGCTTTCAGCAGAGATACCTTACACCGTTTCTGTACTTTCCAATTCTCCTGGGCTTTCTTTATTGGCACTCTTTGTCCAGTACCTTCAACCCTGAAAATCCCTACATTTGTTTAAAGATAAAAAAAACTAAATTCTTCTTCACCTACTGTTTCCAAAGGAAAAACTGGAGTAGAGGGCAGGAAGAAAGAGGAGCTTGCTAAACTGCACAACAATGGCCAAAACATAGGGTTAGAGAAAGTTCCATCTAGCTGAGGGAGTCCCTCTCTACAGAAGGAAGAACCGGAGGGTGGGGAGGAGTCGGGGCCACCCCCGCCCCCAACCCCACGTCGGTGCCACCCGCGGAGATGAAATGTGAGCCCGGGTGGCCCAGGACTCAGGAGCGGGCTGCTTCGTCTTCCGCCTGAACGCCGCGGTCAGAGACAAAGAGACCTCGGTCCCAGCGCAACCTCGCGCGGGCCGGCCCGGGCTCCCCTCGAAGGCTCCCAGGGCAATGGCCCCCCCGCGGTCCCCGTCTCGGGAGTGCTGACCTCTCCCTCTGACCGCCCTCCAGCCCCTCCGCGTCTGGGGCTCTCCTTTCGTTCCCAGCCCCCTTTCCAGTCTGTCTGTCCGTCGGTCCTGGCGCGCAACCTCCGGCCACCGGCTTGGATGGACGCGCGGAGGCTGCCCGGGTGTCCAGGGATCTTGCTTCCGAAGTTGGTCCTGCTCTTTGTCTACGCAGGTCAGTGGCTTGGGGAGGCGAGAGAGGGGAAGGGGACTTGGGACTGAGCCTGGGTCGCCCTCGGGGCAACGCGGGTAGGGCGGGACGCACGGGGACCTTTGTGGGAGGGCCAGCACTGTGTGGTCCCCGCCGGGTAGCCACAGAAAAGGTGCGCCGGGACCCTCGGCTCGACCTCCACGCGTTTTTGTTTTGTTTTGTTCCTTTTCTTTAACTTTCCCCTTTTTTCCTTTTCTCTTCCTTTCTCTTTCCGCAAGCAACTTAAAAACCCCAGTCCCACAGTTAGGGAATTTTACTCTCTGGATAGCATAAAAGTTATCCAATCCTATTCACGGCTCGGGAATCTGAGGGTTGAGGGCAGAGACTGAGGGTGGGAGAAAAGCATCTCTAAAAAGCACCTGAGATTAGAGGTATTTGCTGAAGTTTTAAAATAAACTAATGTGGTGACTTTTCCATTTCAGAGTAGGCTACCCCCTGCCCCTGCTACACCCACATTCTGAATATTTCTAAATAAAAAGCTTTAGACCTTTGGGTTTCTTCTTTAGATCATTCTCAAGGGTAGTAGTCTGGGTAATTGGATGCTTTGAGTTCAAATATAAAGTTTTTGAGGGGCGTAAATTCAACCAGAGACTAATCTGTTTTCATTGATTTCGTTAAGCACTGTTTATAGGTGAAAGGGATTTCATTTCCCTCCTTCTAATTATTCTTCCTGAGCATTGCTAATAATTGATGGAGCAAAGCGCTTTTCTCGTTTTGTACTGAGATGGAGCTCAAAATGACCCTTCACTGGTTATTCATATATAAGGTTAATTACACATGTGGTTTTGCATCTGCTTTGTATTCATAAAACAAGCTAAAAGCAAAGTTGTTTGTAAAGTGTTTTTATGTCTCTCACTTCCAAGGACAAAAATCAGAGACAGTAGTAAATTTATGTAGCACTGATTTAGCTTTTGATACTTACAAAGATATTGCAACTGAAATGAAGATGTTCTTCAACATTGTTACTGAACATCAAGAGAATCGAACTCATTCAACCTTGCCAGAAATGACTCCCCAAACGTCTATAGAAATTTTCAATTTGTACACTAAAATGTAAATTAGTAGCTGTCTATAAGTTATTTAAAAGATATTTTATTGCAAGGAAAATGCTGACTTTCAAATACAAAAACTTATAAAAGTAGGAAAAGTACTTCCTATTTAATGAGGAGAAACCACATTCTAACCTGTTTACAATGCTTATTTCTTTTACTTACAGTGTGTGAGGTTTTCAGAATTTGAGAGACTGAAACAATTGCATTAATACTAGTTTTATATTAAAATCTTATTAGTTCCCTTGAAGCTATGATTCTTTCTACCTCCTCTGTTTATCCAAAAGAAAAAAAAAAAAATAAGAAAATAGAACACGACCTCACTCATCTTTAGTCAGTCGCACCCTTGAACAACAACTTATTCTTTTGTCTATTTTGTTCCCTGTGGTAAACCGAAAGCTTCTAACGTGCACACTTTTCCTTCCTTTCCTCCTGTGCCCCCAGTGCTAGATGCACAATCCCCGGGGTTCAGGAAATCTGCAGAGCTGGCTGGCAACAAGTTTGGTTAGTTTTAGAAAGCTTTCCTCCATTCATTTCTTCTCTCCTCCCCCATCCCTCCCTAGGAAGCTACAAAGTAATCACAAGCCAGTAATACTGAATTGACATACTGTCTTTGATAAGAAATGTTTAGCTAATGCGTTCTTTCGTGTTAATTCCTGAACTCTTTGCTTCAGAAGCCCTTTTATGCTTGCTATATTTATTTACGCAATATTTGTTGAGTGAGGTATTTTGCGTGATGTATAGGACAGAAGCCATGCTCTGAGTCTTGTCTGGGAGACAAGGCGTGCCTACTTTAATGTATAAAAGGCTGTGCCATAGAAGTACAGCTGTGGGCTATAGGTGTTCACAGGAGGGGACCCCGTCGCTGGCTTAAGAGTGTAAACTCTATGAAGATGATGTCTGTCTGTTTTGTTCAGCGTAATATCCAGAGACTAGCAAAATACCTGACCCACAAGAAGAGCTCAATAAATATTTGCTCAGAGAAATTGAATTAAGGATGGATTTTAGGAACTAGACCTTTGATAGGGAAGCCTTGGACATAAGGGAATGGAGTAGGATATAATGTGAACAAAGGCAAAAATCATGAGATACCTATTTGCAAAAATACATAATTCATTTTGGTTGGAACTAAGAGATGTGGCTGGAAGTGAGGACTGGAGTTAAGCGGGGAGACAATGCAGCTATACTAGTTGAGACACCCTGTTAAATGAATTGCCAGCTTTAATGGGACAAAAACCTAAGTAGATGCATTGCTCATAGCCTGAATTATTTTCCCCCAAAGCAAACGCATTAAATTCATGTTGCATTCATTAAGGAGGTAAGAGCAAAGTTTCTTTACCTAAAGCATCATGTTTTGCTGTGGAACCACCTTTGGAAAGAGACCCAGTGAAGTTTATATTATCATCCAACTCCCAATGCAGGCGACAAAGACAGGATTTGGCCAAGGTTTTACCTTCCCCGGGCCTCAGCCAGTGACTTCTGTCCCCTCCCTTTCCTTCCTCTCTTATCCTCAGCTGTAGCTTACAAGAACCATTTCTGAGCAAGTGCTTGCGGCCAGATGTTGCTTTTCCTGTGCTTCACATTCCTTAAGGCGGGGTGAGGGTTGGAGAACCTTCTTCCAGATCATGCTTTTAATTAAAGTCACTGAAGAAAGTTTCCACTGGCTATTTGTCAGGGATATTAACTTGAATATTAGAAGTAATGTTGTTTATCTTCTGAAACAATTGGAATGTTCCATTCTTTACAAATGAGAAAATGCTCTGGTATCTTCCAAATCTGATCTTCATAGAATTATTCTGAAATAAACTGGAGAAAGCAACTAACATTAAACTAAGATTTGAGGTGTGGTCAAAACCTGAGTTTGGAAATGTGATTGTGAATGTATTTGCCGTACTATTAAATCTGCCCTTTTCAGTTGTTTAATTCTGGGAAGTTGACAGGAGTGCTGGAAAATGCCATAAAAAATAATGAACAATGTGTGACATGATCTTGATGTTTGCTGCAGGTATAATCCAGCTTCTTGGCTACAAGATAATGGGCTTGGTTTCCTGTAACATTGGTTCAAAATATTTTGATAACACCATGTCCTTATAACAGTAGTAATTGGAATACAATAATAGTAATTGGATCTTTGATATTCATGGAGAGCTGAATAAGATGTCACTAGCATGGGCATCATTCACAAGACACCCCATGAAGCTACTTACATAGGGGTTGTCTTGCTCAGACAGAAGTGGGGATCTCAGCTCTCCCACTATCTAAATGACTTTAAAGAACATAAAGCCTCTTGAGACAACTAACTAGTCTAAATATTTGAATTCACTAAACAGCACTAAAAATGAGAGCTATAGAAATTCACTGAGAAAATGATAAAATAAATAGTCTTAAAAAGTGTGATGTACTCTGCAAAAAGCATACACTATCAAAAAATCATTATATTGTGTTTCTGTCTTCAAAATTTAACAGTGGTTTTAAGTAGAGTTACTGAATCTTACAAGGGTAATTATTTTTTCCTCTCATTTCTTCTTACGACATCTCAGAAGAAAACATTAAGGTAGAAATAAAGTCAAGGGGAAAAATACGAATGTTTCCACTTGCTCTACAAAGGCCATGCAGTATTGACAAAGGTGAATGAACTTTTGATCACATCCCTTTGTCAAAAATCATCCTGCCAGGGAGGTGATTTAAAAACAAAATCTGAATTTTCCTTTCTAGATAAATCAATCACATGGACATACAGACAGAGTGTAACATAGTTCACTTTTCAGTTATGATTTGACAGGCAAGCAAAAGTGTTCCATAATTTAGTTCATAGTTGATGTTACCTTTAGAGAATGAGCTGGAAAGGACTTATTTTGTGATTCTTAAACACATAACTTAAATTACCAGCCTATAACTTAATGTTTTCCTAGTCATGTACCTGAAACTCACATATCCATTATAATTTATATCACTGAGTATAACTGATAATCTTAACATAAATCATTGAGGTAGCACAAAGAATTTTAAAAGCCAGGGTAACTTTTATTCAGCATTTTGGGTTTAATTTTCATTACCCAAAACATAGGGAAAAAAAGACAGTAATTTGGCTTTATCAGCTCCAAGTTCCTTTTACTCAGAAAATACCTTTTCCTCTTCCCACAGTGCTGTTTCATAACTTATTGATTCTTAAATCTGGCATTAAATAAATTCTTAATTATTTACAAGTTAGTTATCTACAGGCACCTCTTCCTACAACTAACTGATGATCTTCCAATCCAGATGGTTTGACAAGATATATATGCAGACTAATTTGTGTAACCATATGTGTGCAAAGTGTAATTATTAAGATAAAAAAGTGTAGAGAAAGGATAACATATAATACACTGTCATGAAAATATACATTATTTTAAAATTATCTCCAGTTGACTTTATACATGTCAATCACACTTTCCATAAAATGAAGTTAATTGGGAGTACTACCCTCAAGTCAAGACTTTATCATTTCGAGATTATTATTAAGAACTCTATTAAAAAAAAGATTTCTATTGAAAAATTGAATGACTGATTCGTTGGATCATTCATTTCTCCTTTCATTGTCTCATTCAACAATTCTAACTACCAATTATGGTACTTGATCAGGAAATTCAAAAAAGAATGATCTTTGCCTCTTCTAGATTTATGTCCAGGAGGGAAGGAAGACTCGTTTAGATGCTTACACATGTCTTGGAATTCTGAGTACGTACAGTGAATATCTAAATGCGCTGAAGAGTGGTCTTTGAGGGTGAGATGTGAAATAGAAGACTTTTTCATGCAGCTGTGATTTCAGAACTGTAAAGGACATATGTGGTGTTTATGTTGCAGAGGATTGCCTTGCTCAGTGTGGGAAAGACTGCAGATCTTACTGCTGTGATGGAACCACACCCTACTGTTGCTCCTACTACGCTTATATTGGGAATATCCTCTCGTGAGTACTTTGGCGCTATTGATGCTCTTCCCATTGCTCAGTTATGTTCTCACAAAGTACTCCATTATAGTTAGGGACAGAAATTTTGAGAGTCGTTATTGACATAAAATGTTCACGGAGATACTAAACACTCATCACTATCTAGTGTGTTATATTATTTGACAAAATGTGCCAATTGATACGCAAAATAAGCTGCTTTTATTAGAAGGGAATTAAAAAGTATCTTCTTACTGCTTAATTTGTGTTCCAGAATAATAATGGTTTTAGTCAACTGCATTCATATTATTGATCATTTTTTAACATTGTAAATTATATGCTTTTGTCTGCTTTGTTGAAGGATTTGTAAGCTAGAATTTGTCATTTAATTATGGCTAGTTTATTTTGCCATGTATTTGTCTAACCCATTCAGTAGATATCAGGGAAAGGAGACATTATGAATAAAAAGCAGTTGAGATACGAAATGTCAATTTTCTACATAATGCATAGTAAATAACTTTAAGAAATAAGTTTAGAGCCCAAGAAAGGCCATCAAGAGTGTAAAGGGGTAACCAACTACAAACGTCAATGAAACATACACACATAGGATGTGTTGAGCATTTCCCCATAACAAATTAAGAATGTATTTTGGAGGAGCGCCTGGGTGGCTCAGTTGGTTAAATGTCTGACTCTTGATCTCAGCTCAGGTCTTGATCTTGGGTCACGAGTTCAAGCCCCATGTTGGGCTTCACACTGGGTGTGGAGCCTACGCAAAAAAAAAAAAAAAAGAATTTGTTTTGGAGTTGCTTCTGGGCAAAGGGAAATGGAGAAGCAAGAACTCAGGGTTGAGTTCTTGAAAGAATTCAGGGTTGTATGTCTGAAAGGTGTACAAATCTCAGTCCTTCTACACACATCTTGAAGTGGAGAAATCAGAAAATTAGGAATGTTAAGAATTTTCGGAGTCAAAAATCACCCATGGCTTTCCGATAACAGTAAGAGTCTAGCCTCTCAGACTAGCTCCTTAGTTTTTACTTTTCAAGTGAATATCAAGATGATTTGGGAGCTGTTCTGTGGTGGCTTAACTCCTGGCCTGTGAAGGCTTTAGTAGAAACAGGAAAGACTGGGCATGAAGGGAAATGTGCCTGGCTATTTTAGGGCTGTGTCCACTCATATGGCTTATAACTCATCCTCCATTCTGAGGCTAGAAAAGCTGGTACCACATAACCTTCCTAGAATCAAAGTTGGGGCTGTTATTAGAGATCAAGTCTCTCTGAATAAGGCCAAAAAGAATCATATTTCAGGATACTCTTGAAGTCTATCATGGCTATATAAGAAATGGTAGGCTGTAATAAAGATTGATGAGTGGAATTTTAAGCATTCTTTGAAATGCAAAATAAGCCCTAAATAAAATGAATTTTTTCTCATGGGAATCTTGTTGAAAATGGGATTAAGTCCCCTTCTTACATTAGAGATCAGTCGGAATGATATTTACAAGAACTAATCAGTTCAGAACACCCTGAATATAAATATATAATGATATTTCACATTTGTATATCATTTCTCACTTTTAAAGTAATTTAAAATACATTATTACTGAATTCCATTTCTATTTTCGAGTGGATTCCACATGGGAGCTATTTGCTGCTTTGGGGAGATGTATAAGTGGGCCCAGCAGGTGGTATAGATTTGAGGAAACTGGCTTCAGAGGGATTCTGTGATTCTTTGGTCCCCTGACTCCTGGTCCCACCTGCTAATGTCCATCATGGTTTGTATTGTGCCCTCATTTCTCACCTCATAGCTACCTCTACCCTGGTAAATATATAGAGAAGACAAAATGACTTAATTAGAACTTAAGAAATTTAAATGTATAGATGTGCTTTGTATGTTTTATATTCGCATTCACATTTACATTTTTATGGCACATTTTAATTTTACCCTTGGTTAAAGTAAAGAATTAGTTGAACTGATACATTTATCTGGGTTCTTTGGGCCATGTACTTGTTATGTTTGAAAAAAGGAATTGTGTTTTGAGTGGGGGGAGAGGAAGAAAAACAGATGGCATTATATTTCAGGTTGTTAAAACTGAATTTTCTGTTCAAAATAGAAGCCAAATAAATCCTTTGCTAAACAATTCTTAGGAGAAAAAAAAAAAGAGAGAGAGAAGCTTTAAAGTGTTTTCCCTCACTGAATAAAGGAGAATACATTTTCAGGATTTCCACTTATTGTTTAAGATTTGAAAAGAGTTCTTAACTCCACCCAAGGTTTTTTTTTTTTTTAAGTTGGGGTGGGGGGTGGCGAGTAGATAGGGAGAAAAGTCATTCCAAGAATGCTTACAAAAGTTCTTTCATGCACATGTTTTCAAATATTGCTATTTTGGAACTCATAAACTACACTTCCTCTCTTCCAAGTATCCAGGCACATTCTTACTAAAATCATTTTAATCATCTTAACAGAAAATTAGATCTTTGTAGTTATTAGAAAAGTAATAAGGAAGAAAGCAATAAACATAATGGAATGTTATGTATCCTAAATGACTAATTTTATAAATTGGTTATAATTTGGTTTCTATTTTTGTTTGTTTTCAAAATAGAAGATATCTTGGCTCTGTTTAAAATGAAGTAAAAAGAGTGCAAAATACAATTTGGGTCATTCTAGACTGTTCACAAGTTGGTATGGGAAGGTACACTCAATCCTCATTGCCGAGGCCCCTCTAAAATAATCAGAATAGAGATGTTTAGCCCTTAACTCTGTTTACTTCAACTCTCCTTTCTGTTTTGCAAATTAACCACGAAGGCTCATTTTATAAAGAGATCACAAGAGCTAACTTTCAACTTACCTTTTAGTTGAGAAGTCTTATTTTACTCAGGTCCCTCCTTTGTAGACACTTTATATTCTAAATATGAGTTAATTTTGACAAATAAATTCAGATTATACATCACCACATTTTTTTTTCAGTTAAAAATTCTTAATTTTACTTATGTCTCATGAAAAACTTTAAAAATTCAACTTTTAATAACGTATCTACTTTTTAACTGAAATATAACTGGCATATAACATTATATTAGTTTCAGGTGTACCACATAATGATTCAGTATTTGTATATATTGCAAAATGATCACCGCAATAAGCCTATTTAACATAAGTTGATTTAAAATAGCATATTTACTTTTGGTCATTATGGTTATAGATAATAAGCTCAATATAGAAAAATAGTACCATTTTCCAGAATTTAAGAATGCTTTTACAGAAGTCAACATATACTATCCAATCAGTTATTTACAAATACATATGGAGTGCCCATTAATTACCATGGCAGTATGGATTCTGGGATCCAAAAATGAATAAATGATTTAACTTGACTTCTAGGATTTCACAATCTAATAAGAGAAGAAAATGTAAACCAATAATTCTAATTCAATGAATTAATCTATAAAGTGCCATTGGAGGGCCAGGAAAAGAGAAAACAGCTATGTCTGTGTGTGTGTGTGTGTGTGTGTGTGTGTGTGTGTGTTTAGAAAGAAATGTTTAGAGGGGCGCCTGGGTGGCTCAGTTGGTTAAGCGACTGCCTTCGGCTCAGGTCATGATCCTGGAGTCCTGGGATCGAGTCCCACATCGGGCTCCCAGCTCAGCGGCGAGCCTGCTTCTCCCTCTGACCTTCTCCCCTCTCATGCTGTTTCCTCTCTCTCGCTCTCTAATACATAAATAAATAAAATCTTTAAAAAAAAAAAAAAGAAAGAACTGTTTAGAGAAAGTCTCATAAACATGACATTGGATCAGAGTATTGAAGGAAGAGTAGATATTTACATAAATGGACAGTCAAGAAAGGGAGGTACATTCCAGAGAGAGAGACTCTCAGTTGCAAAGGCAAAGATATAAGAAAGGAAAATGATCAGTTTGGGAAAACCCGTGTCATTCAATGTCGCTAGAGAGTGAAGGTTAAACTTTGAATACGGCAAATGAGTACGTAGGGAAGAAAAAGATAGGTCCTGACTTTCACATACTTTTATTGGTAGATTACATACTTTTATTGACCATACCTAACAAAACTGAAACAAAATACTCCATTATTTTTCTGGAAATAAGATAGCTGGTTTTATATAGAAATGACACATTCTTAGACATCACTATAACAAGGGACACAGGTGAGAAAGGCCAAATGGACATTATTTTCTTTATGCCATAGAGAAAGGACTTGGAATAAACACTTTGTAATGTTGCACTATTTAGAACAACATGACAGCTTATGTGACCTTGGAATTATTTCTCCATTTCCTCACAGGGGTAACTACCTGAAGATTAAAAGCCTCACTATGTTTCAAAGTGAGGATTGGGCCAATTCAAGAAGTAAACAATTTCTCTTCAAGTTGATTCTCAAATATTTCATTCAGCCACTCTTGCCCATGAAAAATAAACATCTGTGATCAATATGGAAAGGGATATTTCAATTTTTGAGCTGATTAATTGACATTTTCAAGAGAGACGATCCAGCATGAAGATGTGGTTGTAGAGTACTCTTTAGAATTGGAAGAATTCAAAGGGAGAGAGGGGGTCATTGAGTGGCTAATTACTGTTAGCAATGGAACAAAGTAAAAACAGGACTTTATTGGAAATGAAGGGAAACTGCTAGGTGAGGAAAAAAAGAATTGCCCAATATTGAATATGAACCCAATAATGCCTAGGTTGGACTTAGTGAGCCAGATAACAAGATATAAGATTTAATCCTTTTACTCAAAAACAGATTTTTGCTCTTCCAGTTTGCCTCTGTAAAATGCAGCTCTGTCTAGGGATTTCAGAACACCATCCGGCCAACACAAAATCCCCATGGGGAAAAAAAAATCAAGAGGAAGAACTAATAATGGAGATCCTGGTGGGATTAAGTTTCTTTTCTTCTCAATGAAACGTGAAAGATGTATTGCGCACAGTTTTGCAAGGACAGCTAATAAATATCACCACTGTGATTTTAGAGCCATATTATGCATGGAAGCAAAACCAAGTTAAAAGATAAAGGTTTCATATTTTCAAATGGCATTTGAAGTCCTTTGCTCATTAAGTAGCTCAGCATTCTGAATAAAACACGTGAGGCTCTTCAAATACTGACTGGAACATAATGCATTTTGACAGGCTTTTGGTATTGGTAAAAACATCATTTAAATTAATTAACTTAAAATATTCTTAGTACTTAGATATTAAAAAAACAACTCTGAAAGGTGCTTACTGAGCAAATAGAAATTTGTGGGGGGTCTTATTTTTAATCATGACACAAAGATAAATAATTAATATAATGTTAAAACAAATATGAATTTGATTTCAAATGTAGTAACAAATTATGTTTAATACAAGAATTAAGTCAGTGTTTCTCAGAAGCCATTTATATTTTATGGGTTATTTTATTAAGAGCAAGTATAAACATCTAGAAATCTAAAACTCTTCTCAGTCAAATTTATATTCTATTTCATCATAATTGCCTTTGTAAATGAAGCTTAAATGTCAGAAACATAATTTGTTTTTAGGAAGAAATTAAGTTTCTAGAACATGTTCTCAGGAAATTATAAATATGTATAGAGATATTCTATGTTCTGCACCAGGTTCTGGGGGATATAGCCTTGAATCAAACATGGCTCTTGCCCTTGAATTGTTTATAAGCTACTGGGGAGCAGAGACCTATAAGAGATAGTTTAATCTACTAGGAAAAGCACAAAATGCAGTGGAATTAGGTCCAAGTTTAGGGTCCTAGGAAGGCTTCTTGAAAGAGAATAATTCTAAGATTAACCTTGAAAAGCAATTAATAAAATTCATTGCTTACTTAGAGTTAAAAAAAACTAGCAAACTAAGAATATAGAGGAAAATGTCTTCACCTTATAAATATCTCAAAACAAAGACCACCCCTACCAAAAATACCAAAAATTTAGTGGTACAATATTACAACCTTTCTCCTTAAAGGAAACTGTAAGGCAAGCTAGCACCTTCTATCCAGCATCCTACTGCTCTGGTCAGTGTAACCAACAAGGTAAGTTAAAAAGAGGGATAAGAATTGGAAATGAAGGAGCTAAATTGTTATTATTTTTAAATGATATGATTGCCTATACTCCTCAGACTATAAAAATGAATGAGAACTCACCAAGATTGCATCATACAAGCTCAGTGTACAAAAATTAGTGCATTCCTATATATCAGCAACGTTCAGACAATGTAATACTTATGTAGCACACAAATCTCACTTACAACATCAAAAACTATAGGATACCTGGTCAGAAATCCAACAGTAATACATGTATGGCATTTATGGAGTAATATAAATATATAAAAATTTCAAGGGATGAAAAAGACGCCTGAAGAAATTAAGAGATTTATCAAATTGTAGATGGGAATACAGTAAGGATGCCAATACTGGGATATGTCAGTTCTTCCTGAACTCCATGTAAATTCGGTAGAATTCTAATCAAAACCCATTTTTTGGACCTTTTTTTGTTGACTTTGACAGACTGAGCCTCATGTTTATGTGGGACAGTAGGAAAATAAAAGACAGATATGAGAAAGAACAAAGTGAGGAGACATGCCTTGGAGACATCAAGATTTATTATAAAGTTATAGAAAATAAATGGTGTGATATTGGTTCACAGATAAACCAATAGAATATAGAACTTAGAGACTGACTCATGTATATATGGGAATTTGATAGATAACAGATGGCATTACAAACCAGTGGAGGTGGATAGATTATTTAATAAATGGTCCATTAGCTATCCATATGGGTTAACATTAAACTAGATCACTCCATCACACCCCACCCAAAAGCCTATTCTTATTGGATTAATTACATACATGCAAGAAGCAAACGTTTACAGCTTTTTAAAAAAGAAGAATGACATTATGGTATCAGGATAGGAAAGATTTCTAAAATAAAAGAGAAAAGCACAAATAAAACTACTAAAACGAAAAACCAAAATACTGTATACTTTAGATTTTTATCTCCATGACTTATTTATTTTGTAAGTGGAAGTTTGTATCTCTTAATCCCCCTTTATCTATTCCATCCATCTCCACCCCTGAGAACTATATACTTTTAAATGGTGAGTTTTATGGTATATGAATTATATATCTCCATTGAAAAAATTTTTACTATGTAAGGCAACAGAATTCCAGAGACAAAGCATAAGGCAAATCCCCCACTTGGAGAAGATATTTGCAATTCATATGACTCACAAAAGATTAAGATCCAGAACGCCAGATAGGAAAATGGGCAATGTGTGTACACAAAAAAAGTAACAGCAGAAAAGTGGAAGGCAATAAACATATGGAAGATGCCCCACCTTGCTAGTTAAGCAGGGACCTGAAATACCATCTCGCACCTGTCAGACTATCAGTGCTCTTAAGTCAGACCGTGCTGAGCCATGTGAGCCAAGGTGAAGGGGACTCACACTCCCGGTGGAAGAACAGAAACTGTTATCAACACATGGGGAGCAAGCGCCGTCAAGAGGAAGATGGGCATACTTTGGGGTTTAGCAATTCTTCTTCCACATATATTCCCTACAAATTTTCCAGATCTGCAAAAGGTGATTTTTGTCATATTGGTGGACATGTTAAACTAGAAAACATTGGAAGCAACCTAAATTTCCATCAGAATAAAATGGATAAATGGGGTGTGTTCATACAACGGAACGGGATACAGCAATTACAATTATTCTGTGCATGATAATGTATCATTATAGTAAGTCTCAAAACTGGTAATGTTGTGTGAAAAAGAGCTAACAGAAACAATGTGCAAAACATGGTACTATTTGTGTAAAGTTGAACACATAAAATAATTCTGTGTGTTACTGGAAACATGGGCATGTGGTAAATGTGTAATTATCTGAGGGAGAGAAGGATATACGTGAATTTTAGGATTTCCCAAGACTGAGAGGTTTCCTAGAATGCAGAATTTTCACTACTGCAATGGGGACAGTCCTTGGCAAACTGGGACAAGTTGGTCACCTAGGGAGAAGAACAGGGAGGAGGCCTTCAATTCTGGTATTTTATTACCGAAAAAATTAAACAACTGAAGCAAATATACATTATGAACATGGAATGAGTTTGGGTGGGGAGTATGTGGGTGTTTTATATTATTATCCATAATTCTTACATATTTGAAAATCTTTCAATAAAGAGCAGGAAGTAATTAAGCCTGATGATCGCTGGAATGGAATCACCTGGACACCTGTGATTCTGAGACCAGTTCTGTTGTGTGGGTTTTCCAACGCCACCAAGCGATTAACTCAATTCTGACTCTATGTGGAGACAGCATCAGATCCCACAGGTGAAGGCCTCAGTCCTCCAAAACCCCCTTCCACTTCAGCCATCAAAGGCAAGTCCAGGTTGTCCCCTATGCTTCTGACTGACCAGGTATAGATTGGAAGTTCCAACGACCCCCTCCTTGGGTTTGATTAATTTGCTGCAGTGGCTCACAGAACCCAGAGACCCATTTTACTTACTTTATTATAAAAAGATATAACTCAGCCACAGCCAGATGGGAGAGATGCCCAGGGCAAGCCAGGGGGAAAGGGCTCAGAGCTTCCATGTCCCCCTAGCACTCCACTCTCCCCAAATCTCTGTGTGTCCACCAAACCCAGAAGCTCTCCAAACTCTGTCCTTTTGGGGTTTTGTGGAAGCTTCATGACATAGGCATGATTGAACTCAATCTCCAGCCTCACTCCCCTCCCCAGAGGTTGGTGGGTGGGACTGAAAGTTCTAAACCTCTAATCACAGGGTTGGTTCCCCTGGCAACCGCCCCCAGCCTCAGGTGCTTTCTGAAAGTCACCTCATTAACCTAACAAAAGACACCTTTAGGAAATTTCAAGGATTTTAGGAACTCTGTGCCAGAAATAGAATGAAGACCATATGTGTATTTCTTCTTGTAAGTATCGCAGCATCTTGTTAATATGCACCTTCTAGTTTGGTAGGTATGGGGTGGGACCTGAAAATCTGCAATTTGAACAAATTCCCAGAGGATGCCGATGTGGCCCTTCCTCTGCACACTTGGGTGGGCAAGGCTGGTGCTGTGTGACAGTGCCCTGTCCTATGGGATGAATGGTAGGAGAGATTAGGATTTGCAGACTGATGGAATGTGGGGCTAGTGATTGGGGCTAAAAGAAAGGAACAAGCCCAAATTTAATTCTGGAGCTTCCACTTTGGATGATTGGGTGGATGGTGTGCTGGGAACTAATAGGAAATGTTCAAGAAGGTTCAGAAAGGGGAATTAATTCCGTTTTTAATTACGTCGAGTGGCGGAGAAGCAGGGGAGGAGTGGTAATAGGCTTGATAGCCTATAGGCTACGTTCAGTGGGCCTTCAACTGGTGAAATGTACTAATCTGAACTCAGTGGGAAGCCGGGAGCACTCACAGACAGATTTGAGAGTACAAAGCCTAGAGGTGCCCTTTGAAAAAGGTGTAGAAGAGAGGTGTATGAAAGAGAACAGCAAGCCAACCGCAGAGCCCCAGGGAAATTCGGAAACACACTGTGATTTCTTCCCTTTCTATATTTAATCAGCCTTTTGAAAAGTGTTCTACAACTATTTCAGCCTCCCTTAAAGTATTTTCTATCCCTTCAGATTTCCTGCACCTCTGTGAAAATTCATCGGTTCTTCACTAATCAGCCTGAATATACCTTCTGTATAATGCCTTTATTTTCTTCTATGTGCTTTTTGTGTTTTATATCATCTGAAAGATAGGATTCATGGCATTTCAGTTCATTCTGAATGGAATGTGTTGTCATAACAAAGCAATTTATGTGCTGGTCCATCTTTATTTACTCGGATGGTGCCCAAACAGAATTGACTCAGTCTGGTCATATATCCCAGGTTTTAGGGGCTACCTTATTTAGGTAGAAACCCGAGTTTGGTATTGTAAGAGAGACTGTGCTTGGTGGTGGCAAGTATTATCAGAATGAAAGGAATTACCCTTTATTTAATGTGTTCTTTGTTCCACATGCTTAAGAATATATTAGTTTATGAATCTCCAGAAAAGCCCTCATGACCAAGGTATTATTATTCTTGAATGTATAGATGAGGAAGTTAAGGCTCAGAGCTAAGTAATTTGTCTAATTTTAAGCAGCTACCATGCAACGAGCTGGTGCTTGACCTCTTTCTGCCACTCCCCACTGGCTCCTGAAGATCTGAAGATTTCAAAAGGGATGAATAGAAACTATTCATTTCTGTAAGACCTGTAAAGGCCTAAACCCCATGTTTTGGGGGAAGCCCTTTTTTACTCTTAATATCTGGATTAAATTCCCTCCCTTATGCTGCCATAACATGATCCTTTCTCTACTCTGTTATTATTTATCACTTTATTCCAGTTCCTCAATTATTTGTCCGCCCTTCCGGACTCTAGACCCTGAGGGGACAGGAAGCCAGTGTGACGATTTAGCATTGAAGGCACAGGGTGGAGCTAACTATATGATCCAGAACAGACTGTTCCAAATGCAGGTCAGTCCTCCAATTACTCATGAAAAACCTGAGGTTTTGTGGGTTCTACCTAAATACATATCACCTGTATAAATATTTGCTTTAAATAAATCATAATTGGAAAATGTTGTTGATGTCAGAGAATCTCTTTTCATGGAGTATAAATCAGGGATCATTCATGTCATGGTTTCTATGTAGCCAGTCATCACTTTCCAGTCACACCATTTAGGATAAATTATAATCAGATGAGAGGGATAAGACTTCAAAGACCGACTTGATTATAACGATTTAACCTCTTGTCACATTTCTGGCGTGACCGTGATCCTTGAGTGATGCCGTGTCATCTGCCAGCCTGTAATTATTCAGGGAACGGCCTCCGGTGCAGCTCTCTTCACTTGCATAATTTTTGGAGATAAAATGTTTTGTTGATCAAACTGAGGAGGGTGGACATATGCACACACAGTGATTTTTATTGCGTTCTATTGGGAGAATCCTGGGCGGCAGCTATTGGCCAGAACACAATGTCTTTAAGCTGTCTCCCGACTACGAAATGTTAGGATGAATACACCCATAACTAATGAAAATTTCAGAGGGCAATAATAACCTCATAAAGTGTAATAGGATTCCATCTGAAAGTGCCACGGGTGAAAGCCTTGGCTATTTAACCCATAGTAACTCAGAGACCAATGGAATTTCAAGTTTCGATATTCATTTTTAAGGAAAGAGGAAGAAGATCGATCTTACAGGTAACAGGAAGAATGCTTTGTTTATGCCTCTGCACAAATCTGCCCCAAATAGAGAAAAACATGACAAATTACCTCAAACATACTCAGTATGAATTCATGCTGTCAAAAAGGTGAGCAGAACTCTTTCTATGCTGCATTTTGCCAGAACTAAGTGCTCCCTGTGGTTGCAAATGACCACCTGCACAGCGTTGATACAACATTTTTCCCCTCAGACACCGGGAATAATAGAAGATCAACCTCCAGAGTGGTACACATAGAGAAATACTTGAATTTAAATTTATCAAGTAAACGGCGATTGCAGTCTCAAGCAATACCCATCCTTACATTAAGTAAATAGACCTCTTTGCCCTTTGTCAGGTGGAATTAAACAAAAAACAATTCTTTGTGATTCTATTATTAATTAATAGTAGTCTTAGTGATAGGAAGTCATCGAAGAAAAACCAAGAATGTTTGGATTCACAAAAAAATGCGTTTGAGTTTTTCTTCTTTGCTCCGTAAACTCTGTTCTGCTAATATCACTGAGCCCCAGTTTATTAATTTGTAAAAAGGGAATGGCAGTAAGCACTTGCCTACCTCTCAGAATTTGGCTAAAGAATATATTTGTTCATAAAAGCATTTAGAAGAGCTCTGCACATTTTCCCTGTCATTAATGAAAATGCTGGGCTTTGAAAATGTCTGGAGCTTTGGAAAAGAGGAAACAGGTCGGGGGAGCAAAGTGCCTTCTCCATGGTCATTCAGAAATCCATGACAGACCTGAAGAGCAAATGCCACTTTGGGTGCAGGGCCTTCCCTGGTCCTCTGGACCAAAACATGGGCTTCTGTCCTCAGGAGAGCACCCTCAGCCTTCAATGAAATAAACGACCTTTTTAATCAAATGTGATTGCAGTCTAAAAACTGCAAAAGCAGCTAATTAAGTTCTCTTCTGCTGCCCAGCAATTGCTAAAAGCATAATACAGCCCAGTAAGTCATGTGCATTAAATAGACAAATCTGCCACGTTGCCCTAGGCTGACCTATGAATTAGAGAAGCCAACTCAAAAATGGGGTAAACAAGTCTAAATAAAAATATATAAACCTGATTTATTAAAAAAAAAATCACACATGTAATAGCAAATATCAGGGGGGCAATGATTTGCTTTACTAAACGATTCATTATGGAGCTCCAATTAATTCGCCTTTCAAAATTTATTTTATTCACAACTTTGTGGAAATATATATTGTACCTAAGGCTGGTGCATCTCCATTGATGATATGTCAGTAATTAAGGCACAAAACAGCGTTCTAACTGCTGGCCATTTCAACAGAGTGATCACAGTACTCTATAGATTTGAGTGTGCCTTTGCATGTAAAAGTTTAGAAATGCCCTGATTAGGCTTTTTAAAAAATGTCTTAATCAGCAGTTCTCTCAATGTAAGTCAGTGCTTATAAGACAAGAATAAAAAAGGCAATGACTTGCCTCTGATGATATTATACATAACCTACATTTTGCAACAATCGCCAGATTGAAAATATTTTCAGTGGTAGTGAATAAAATGCCAGATGGCATGCTGAATAAAAAGTCATTGATCATAACAAGGATCCACTGAGGTCTATCAATTCTAAAATGAATTTCTTTACACTCAGTTTGTTGGCCTTAAACAGCCGGCTTATGGTATGTGCTATATATATTTTTTAGTGTTGGTGGTAAAATAGTTTTTGTCTCATTACCTTTCATTGCGAGGATTGGCTCCAGTTCTGGGGAAGACAAAGTATGCTCCACTCACTGCCTCCCACTGAATGCAGCTATAGAATTTGGGTGGAAGGCACGAGACAGCTATTTCAGATACACGGAAGGTAAAGAGTAGCAAGCAGATTGGGGAACAAGACCAAAATTCAAAGTACTGCCTAACTAGCCAAGAGTTTACCAGTGTTTTTTCCCTCTCTTTACTCCATTCTGCACTAAACGTAGCCCAAAACACATAAGTAGGCTTCAGGATATGGACACAGACAGATACAGGGGAATCCCTCTAGCTCGAGCTAAATAAGCAAGGTCTCTTCATGCTGAAAGACAGCGGGGAAAATACCCCGATATTTTTTTCTCTTCTCTGTTCTCTTGTGTATCCCCAAGTGATGTTTTGGTTGCTGCAGGAGTGGCAGTGACAATGACAGAAGCCTAAAGTCCTGCGACTGGGGAATCTTCCTTTCTGATCAGAATGATGTATGTCAGGAGGATGGAGTGAATCCCCACTGCGTTTTTGTCTGTCTTTGTCTTCCTAGTGTTCAACCCTCGATATGAGCCCATTTTTGAATATGCAAAGAGCAAAGTAAATAAAGCCCATTTTTCTGACCAGAGAACCAAAAGTTGCCCCAAGGGAACCAGAAAGTACTAATGAGATCTTTGTACTCACTTTGGCAGCACATATGCTAAAACTGGAATGATGCAGAGAAGATTAGCATGGCCCCTGCACAAGGATGACATGCAAATTTGTGAAACATTCCATAGAAAGAAAGGGGGGACGGGGATGAACTAGTGAGATCTTCAAGATAGAAGACCTCAAGAAAGTGACCCTAGGGTTCCTTGTGAATTCCTGGGCTCATCTCAAGTTGCACATGTGTGGATCAAACCCTAAAAAGTATACATAGAACTTTAGAACTGAATACAGGATATCCAGTTCACAGATTGGCAGTTGGGTGGTGTACACACAGCTCAGATCCAAACCTGACTGCAAAGGCTCTGAAAATGGAACTGACATTAAAACCACAACCACCGGTCTGCCTGGAACTTGTGGTCTAAATTGAACCTGGTTGATTGCCTGCTAAAATAAAAATCTCAAAATTCCCCATCCACTTAAACAAAACCCAAAAACCTCATAACATAATACTCAAAGCCCAGGTTACAATTCAAAATCACCCAGCATACAAAAAAAAAAAAAAAAAAAAAAAAAAAAAATCCCAACAAAAAAAAAAAAAAAAAAAAAAAAAAAACAAGGAATCTCAACTCAAAAGGCAAACATAATCATCAAGCAACAGAGATGTTGGAATTATCTGACAGAGCTTCTAAAGCAGCTGTTATGAAAAATGACCCCAAAAGTAAGGGCAGACATTACTTGAAATTAGTGAAAAGACCAAAACAGAAAATATGAAGAACTAAATGGAAATTTCAGAATAAGAAATACAGTAGCTAAGGTTTAAAAAATTCACTGGATGGGCTCAATAGCAGAATAGAGATAAAGAATGAGTGAACGTGGGAACAGAGGAATAGAGATTATTCAATCTGAACAACAGAAAGAAAAAATATTGAAGAAGGAGAAGGAGAAAAAGAAAGGAGGAAGGGAGGAAGGAAGGAAGGAAGGAAGGAAGGAAGGAAGGAAGGAAGGAAGG